>NW_014577673.1:111255-148419 GCF_000485595.1 Priapulus caudatus
GCTCTTGGCGGTCGGGGAACAACGCATCTTTTGCGCAACGCCATCTTGAACCCGGTCTCTTGGAAGTATATATACCCTACACTGTCACTAACAGTAGTACTACTACTAGTAGTACTGACTACTGTTACTGTTAGTGTCAGTGGCAGTGGTAGTGCACACTGCAGTGTGGAGCAGTGACTGGCAGTGCCAGTGTTAACTTGACGTGTTGTTGAGTTTTACCTTCACGAATTTCGGTTTTCTTCGAAGAAGCACCTAACAGCAACAGGCTTTCCTCTCTAACCCCTTCGTTATCATCTGCTTGGATTGAGGTAGACATAACACAATGGTAATGCAAAAGTTCGGCTAACGCGAACGATATTTACAATAAAACACAGTAAACATATATCAGCATCAGGGCGCAGCCATTACCCCATCGTCACATGATTTCCGTGTCAGGCGTGTGTAAGAAGCGGATAGTGCATACCGTCTTTGATAGAATGATGTCTTGTTTGACATTTAATTTGATCTACCTCTATTTATTTAATTTATCTATAAGAAAATTGTATGTTAGATTATTTCTTATTATATAATTTCAAGAAAAAGTGAGACATCGTTTCACATGACCGATGACGTCATCATTCACAGGTCAACAAGATGATTTCCAAAACAGTGATAAAAATCTGTATAATTCCCACGCGGACAGATTGGAAATGCGACGACAGTATGTGTTGTTGTGGACAAATTGCAGTGGTCGCATAAAGGTATAATCTGGCGCCAGGATTCATAGGCAGTCAGCGTAAATCGTAATAATGGGTGCTAAGTCTAGCGTCAGTGCGTCCACTAGCCAAAGCAGAGAGATAAGTTTTTCAGAGTCTCACTCAAACAGCGGTGCCAATGGCAATGGTTTAGTGGTGGCGGGTGCCAGTGGTGGAGGCGTCGACAGTTACTCCAGTTCCAGCTCGAGTCCATTAGACGTGAGTGCAAACAGTTTAGCAGTGGGTTCTTCAGTGCATCAACGATCGAACAGTGCTTCTGAACCAGGCGAGAGGACGCCTCTACGAACATTCTGTGTGCGACCTCGTGCCCACACACATTACCCAAGAGTGCATCATAGAAGCCATCATGCTGCAAGCCTTGGGTTGTTCTCGGCTGTTCAGGGTGCTGCTTACCGTGCGGGTCTAGTTGACTCCGATAGTAGTCCCGATGAGGACGAGGCGTCTGGACTCAACAGGTTTTTTCAAACGCACGGTCACGGCATGTCACAGTCCTTGCCCGTGCACCTGTTTTCACTAACTGGTGAGACATGTCGATGTGAATATAGACCACCCTTCATATAATTTGTAAATGATTATCCCACATTGGCTATGGTTTCCCCCTTCCTTTACATTTGGGGGTCACTGCTGTTTCTAGTATATGTGATGTGCCTATATGCTGTGAAATTAGTATTCATAGTATTACTATTACTATTAGTATAATAACAAGAGCTGCAGAGCGTCTGGGCTCATCTGAGGTCTGTTGCTACGGTTATAAACGTAACATTTAAGTCGTGCGTAGTGACACCTTTGTTAGGTGCAGATATGCAGATACGCAGTTGCGTACACATCATTTCAGCAACCTGCTTACCTCCCAAATCCCATTGGTTGATACAAATCGCGTGCCTGAAACTTCTGTTTTATGGTGCATTGTGACCCTAACCCTAACCCTATTAAAAAAAACGAATTAATTGTTGTAAAAATTATTTGTTGTTATTAAATGGTTGTAAATAAATCATGTTAATATTTGCATTAATTGGAAAAAAATAGTTAAATGGATAAAGATAGAAAAATACAGAAAACAGGTAAATAATAAAAAATCTGATGGGATTCGATCCAAGGACCTTAGAGTTAGAGCCATAATCCTCTGCTGTACCTGTTGAGCTATCAGGGCATGTTGGTTTTCTAGATTATGGATGTGCCATAAATGAGAACACTGACATCATTGAGGCAGTTCATGAATCCATGTTTAACCCTCCTCTTGAGGGTCAAAAGGTTATCAGACACTTACTCTTCGCACGTCAGTGGAAAGCACATTTCATGGTCCTTTCAATAAAGTGATAAAAATGGTAGGTCAGCGCTGAAACAAAAGAGTTGTTCACTCTGTCCATTAGGCCATGTCCTCAGAAAATGTCTGATATCTGACCTTTCCCCCACTGCCCTTTGACCTGTGATCTCCAATTTCGCACTGGTGATGGGTTTCCTGCCCATCACACTATACACCGAATATTAAGAGCATAGGTCGAGCCGTTACGATTTGTGCCGCAATTCCGTATTTCCTCATACCTTAAGTTAAGGGGGAAATATTCCTCCTCCGTTTACACATCTTGACCTTTGACCCTTGACCCCCAAATTTGTCATCCCGAGTCCTTTTCACGATCTCCCCCGACGTCCCGAATATCGTGACCGTACGTCGAGCGGTTAAGATTTGTGCCCAACTGTTGACGGACGCACGGACGGACGGAAGGACGGACAATCATGCGATTCTACAAGGCTAGCTGCACTTGACTACGTCAGATGAGCTAAAAATCCACTGAAAGCAATAGTGAAATATGTATTACTATTGGCGTAAATTAGCTCTAGAACTTCAACTATAGCCCTTCGCTCCTGTGGTGGAGCGAAGGGCTATCTAGAGCTAGGCGTAAATACGCTGCTCAGTCGTGTAATGTAGATAGTACTGTTTTCAGATTTAAAGTGTCCAGTTTGCAACAAGATGATGCCGTCGGACGACATAGAGTGTCATCTTGTCATGTGCCTCACAAAACCTAGGATCAACTACAATGGTACATTCATTAATCACAACTAAATTCTCATGCCTTTTCCAATGGTATTATTTATAAATACAGTACACAATCTATTATCCAAAATTCTGAAAACCGAAAAGCGCCGAAAACCGAAAGTGTTTTCGTGGAGTTCGCCGGACACCAAAGCTCGCGTTTGGCTGCACAAGGTTCATTGCAGAAATATTAATGTGTTTGCCATTACTCGTACATATTGTACTGTACCGGTACAGCACTTGGCATCTTGAAAACTTGGGTTTTAGTACTGGCTGGTGGCAGGATATGTGGTATGTATATCTGTACTGTACTAGCATTCCGAAATCTGGAAAATGCCGAATTCCGAAACGTGTCTGGTCCCAAGGGTTTCGGATAATAGATTGTGTACTGTAGAAATAGTCCCTTTCCAATTTCCATATGGTTTGATTGACAGGCAGAACATCTGGCTAATCATTGTTGTGGTGGTATGCTGTAGAATGAATGCTTGGCAAGAAAGTGCTGCTGCCAAGCTAACATATTGGCATGTATGCAGAAAAAACACACATAAAATAATCTACCTGGACCTGTCTAACAACAGTGTCCAATTAAGGCACATGGGTTATCTTGCTCATATGGTTAACTCGGTTAGCATTTATATTTACCGAAAACTTTTAATTGTTATTGTGTCAAGCTTCTATGCAATAATCTATAACACATGATGTAATTGTATATATGCAAGCTAATGTTATCAGAACATCATCAATAACAAAGTTATCACACTTTCTTATTGAAGATGAAGAAAGAATATATGCATGCAGTACATAGTAAGTCCATATTCCTTCTCATTTTATTGTCTCGATGGCATTTGTATTTTATAATTAATTTCAAACTTAAATGCATTTCAGTTGATTCACTACAGTTAGATAGTGGAGAATGTGTCATATGCTTGGATGATCTAACCTCTGGACAGACGATAGCTAGGTTACCCTGCCTCTGTATATATCATAAACAGTAAGTTCTCTGTGTGACCAAGTTATAATATTATTGATCATTTCAGACTTATTTTTCTTGTCTTCAAATCAGAAAGGCATACCTGTGCTTAAATTTAGTGAACTAAAATGAGCTTTAAACGTGCACGTACATACATGCACGCGTGCACACACACCCACGCATACATACGCACGCATACATACGCACGCCTGCATACATACGCACGCCTGCATACATACGCACGCCTGCATACACATTACATATGCATACATATGCATACATACGCACGCACGCCTGCATACATACACACGCCTGCATACACATTACATACGCATACATACGCACGCACATGTATTGATACATCAGGCAGATCGAGAATTAAATGCTTTTGTTTAGATTTAAAGTAGAGCAGATCCAGCAATGACCCTTGGGGGGGGGGTCAGTCACGCGCATGGATACAACATATCGTGGTTATATGTGGAACGTGCTGCAGGCAGTGTTGCAATGTTATGTGAGCCATTGGTTTGTGTGTGACACATTTATTGCCATCCATTCAGTATTGTACCACACAGACTTCGTGGCCTGCCTGTACTGTTCTACTAGGCTACTAGCAACCTATATATACATGCAAGAGTAGATAATAACACAAGAGTGCGGCACGAGTTCGGCATTTTTAACCGATTTTTCTCATCAAAATTTGCCACCAATAAAGAAGGAAGTGTATACGTTCCTCAGCTTATTATGACCACTAATGTGTTATTATCTACTCTTGATACATGCCAGTGCATTGGCTGTCTAGCGTTAGCTCAGTCTGGATGGCATTGATTTGTTGGTAGAACAAACAGTGCTAATTTGTATCTGTATGCTCCAATGTCCACGTACTTGCCATGTAGAGCAAGGATAGTGCCTCTGACCTTGTGGCTAGGTTGTGCTCCATGTATGATGTATATCATTGTATAACTTATCACTCTACATTGTACTGCTATTTTTACATTGTTAGTTGTAGCCAATTATCTTCTTTTATGAATTTTCTTACCCACGCAACCAGAGACGTTTTCGTTCCTCTTCCAGTCCTTCCACCTTTACAAAATCACCCCCCCCCTCCCCGATGTAAAGCATCTGTTGAGCATGCCTTAAACACACCACTCCTTCATGGTGTGCGGAACCCATCCCTTCCTCTGTAACCCATCTGCCCATTCCGTTCCGTAGAGCGTTCACTCCTCCTGTGTGTCGGATTCTGGCGATGATCGCGGCTTCGCCTGTTAACCGTCCGATGCTTTGTTTTCCTTTACAGCTGCATCGACGAGTGGTTTCAAGTGAATCGGTCGTGTCCCGAGCATCCGTCCGACTAGTACATATATACAGCAAGATGCCTCCTTCACCCTCCCGTACGTGCATTCATGCTGATGGCTATTGGTAGAAACAAGGCTCAGTGCTTACATATTATGTCCTGTATTTGTTTCTTGTATCTCGTTTCTGAGATTCATGTGCAAATAATGTAGTAGTTATTGTTTCCTATTGATTGAATGGGGGAAAGGGGGGTCAGCGATGCCTGGGTAAGGAGCGAGGAATTTGTTTGGGTGTTAGAGCACGAGAGTTACCTTGTCAGGCATCCATTTGGTACATTTTGCACTGCACAAAGTAAGGGGAACAAGTTTTTGGTAGTTGTATAACACACCCACAGACACTACTTGCATGCGAGCACGCAGGCACACAGAACATACGCTCACAGCCTCATGGGGTGCATGCACCCACAGTCAAAGTCTTGCGTTCATCCGCTGGTCAATGTTTTGCTTTAGGGGTTGTGTTTCGCAAGCCCGCTGATTTGCAGCAGTGCACTGCGCTGTCCCACTTACTGTATAGTATCATGAACTTGTGTATATATGCATTGATTCATGATATTATATCATGTGTGTGTGTGTGTGTGTGTGTGTGTGTGTGTGTTTGTGTGTGTGCGTGCGTGCGTGCGCGCGCGCATGCGTGCGTGCATGTGTGTCTACTGTGCCTACAAGGCAACAACAGGTTACTTCCACCCCTACCTACCCTTTCTGATTCGATCAACTTTTCCATGCTATTGCTGCTGTGTCAAAATACATGTCAGTTACATTGGTACAGTAATACTTACAGCCTCTAGTTAAACGCAGTGTCAGAGTGCATGGCACAAAAATGTGCAACGCATGTTTTAGTTTCAGTTTGCAATAAGTTTTTCTCTGCCGTGCGGTTTCAGTGGTCTACTCTAGTAATATTTTGCCATGCTTACTTGACTAATTGCTTGTCTCTATAACAAAATGATTCATCTATCCTATAATCACCGTAACTCATAATTTCATGCTAAATACACATCACAGCCACAGACAGCTACGGTGAATTTTCAGCAATAATATAACTCTATAAATTGTTCCGTAGGCCGCCCGCCACTTTCATATTTAGATGCGTTGTTTCTTATCAAGCACATAAGGGACAGAGCATCTCTATGCAAACGCACGGTGCTAAAAGTCACATCCGGGTTGAAAGTAAAGTGAGATATCACATTGGTCAAATTCCAGTCAGTGAAGACGAATAATGATGGATAGTAGAGTCTAGGATTTTACTGCATACAACTGTACTTACTGTTTTACTGTATAACAAATCGTCTATACCCACACGTATTTGTTACCAGATACCAGATAATTTAATTGTTATAATTAATTACACATCAACGCTATGAAATTTGAACAGCGCCATGACACCCGCGACCGTGCTGCCACCCCGAAAAAGTTGCGTATTTGACCATTTATTTTGCACGTTACAGACCGAGGGCTATAATCACAAAAGTGCAATTATATTTATACCTAAATGCTATTTAACCGAACGATATTCATTTTAGGGCAAATTTATATAACTATATGTCGTTTATAAGATATTACAATCCTTTTGCTTTTAAATTAATAAATAAGAAACACCCTCGGTCTGTAGCCCTTGGCTGAAAAGTGGTTTTGCGCAACTCATCAGATCGTGCGCTTTGAGTGGCGCCACCGTCGTTGCGATCAAACTGTAGTCGTTAGTGTTAAAACATTTTTTAATAATATTTCTAATGGTGATTGAACGATGAAACTTTTTATGTAGCGTAATTTTAACCTAAATTAACTGAAAATAACCCTAGAACCTAGAGTAAACGATCCCTTTAAAAAAGTGACCAATAGCTGTGTGTTATATGAACCATTTTGTGTAGCTTGGCTTGGAACGTGATAAAGAGCGTTTGGCCTTATTGTGTGAAGTACGCATTGCAGAATATTATAAGACTCCAGTGGAGTAGTAAAGTATTTAAATTCTATCGAAACAAACATGTATTTCGGCTAAAACAAGTTTTCATATTTCAGCAGTGGACGCTATGATATTAATAGGCGTTTGACGTTGTTGCTGTGTGCTTGGTTGTGCATGTGTTCCTTTGTGTGCGGTTGTGCGTTGCACAGTGCATAAATGAGTGCATGGCCATGTGTGTCTGTGCATCTGTGTTTACACGTGTGGCTGCGTGTACGCGTGTGGGTACGCGCATGTGTCGTCTTGGCACTGTGAAAATGTTATCAGTATTTTATTGCTCTACGCGGTTGGCCTTGCCTGTATGTACTACTAGATACTGATACTGATACTGATACTGATACTGATACTGTGCACCAGCATGCACATTGTAATAGCTTGAGCGTTGGCGAGCAGATTATTTAGCATATATTCAATATGTCAAGTGCTGAATTTCACACTTTATAGAGTTGTATAAATTTGTGTAAAGATAAACTATATTTTAGATGGCAAGCTTGGATTTATAACCAAGGATTTGTATTTTTTTAGATTAGTAGACATTGATTACTGATGTTTTTTAGTACCTGTAACAAGCTATAGCTGCTAATTCTAATACATGAAATTTCACGGGGGCCATATTTTTTTCTGGACCAGAATTTTCATCGTTTTTAACGTGATCGTGGGTGCTATTTTATAGACTAAGTTCCATTGGAAATTAAACTATTATTTTTATATAGTTGCAGAGCATGAAGTAAGTGTCATTTATGAAAGAGAAGTGCACATGACTTGTACGTTTGTGTGCTTTAAACCGGATTAGTTAACCTTGTACATCTACAAATTTTATCATAAATAGACCTAAGCATTACCTTTTAAAGAGCACGCAACATAATCTAAATAACAGGCCCATAGTATGTAGTTCAACATTTAATGCTAACGTTTGCTGAACTATGTCGTGCTATGTTGCTTATTGCATTGTGCAAGAAGCAAGGCAACAAGTTTAACGATAAGCAGAAAATATAGACATGCTCTAATATTCTACGCAACAACTTGAGCGACATTACAGATCCTATTTGAGCACGTTATTATGTGATTATGGGATTGAAGCAACAGTCAAAACATCGTTAGAATGATTTTGACTGTTGCTTCAATAAGTTGTTTACAGGCAGAAAAAAACAAGATCTTTTGCAACGTTAGCATCAAATGTCGAATCTCAGTTCTTGGGCTTCACTGGAATTCTGTATGCATACACTTTGCTGTATAGCACATGTATCCTTCTGTCTGATTATTGTTACTTGGCAAACGGTATGCTCATGCTCTATCATTCGAATGCATGCACAAAGACTGCGTTCTTCATAAACGGGCATTTTGGGAACAAACTTAACTTTGTTAATTGACTTTCATACATACAGCAAGGGAGAATGAATTTGGGACCACAAAAACACATTAATTTAGTACAATGCGTTCATTGAAAAGGAGGTACTTGCTGAACGTTAATTTTTAGATTATCTCTTGTGAACTATTACTGTCAGTGAGTGCCTGTTTGCAACAAAACTAGATAATGAATGTCTGAAATCAATTGCCCTGGAAATGGTAGCAATGAGAACAGCAATGTTGGATGTTTGCTATTAGAACGAAAATTTTGTGGATGTAATATAAGCGTCAACGAGCTGTAATGTGGGAATTTCTACTATTTAACATATCAATATTGACTTGATCCATTACCTTGTTATGCTGAGCTAGACCATTTTCAAATGTGTTTCGTTGCTCTTAATTCTCCGTATTACGTTATGTACGTTGGTTTAAAAAAATACAAGAACGCAGACTTGTGCACTTAGGATGCATTTAATTCGCTCGATATAGGAATATAACGAGGACTATATATGGGAATGTATAGGATAACAGTGAATAACGCATATTAGCGCCTGAACCATGAATGCCATGATCACGTGAAGCTAGTGCCAGACCACGTGGTGCGTCACGTTACCTTACAGCCAGACGCTCACTTAGCTAATTCACGATGTGGAACATGAGATCAAAAGAAAATTGTCTCAACGTAGGCAATACTGCATAAATACAATTTAAATACTTTGCAGCTTGTTTATACAGCATGTGATATTTCACTTAGAACTTGCGCATGTAAATACCCCCTGAAATGGGCGAGTTCTTATAAGCATATTTGCCATACTAGCTCATGTACAAATGTATAATAACCCACTGCTAGATTGTGGAAAATGATAAGATGCAAACGTGATTCCCAACAGAAGTATTTGTAATTGTGTGCATGCCATATAAATAGATATTGTGTTGATTATGTGGATGTTTGTATATAAATGCAACACATCGTACACTTAGGCATTGTGATATTTGGTGGTAAATTGCTAGTCAGCCGTGTTACGATTGCAGATGAGGCAGAGGCAAATAGGCTAATTGCTAAAACGTCAGAATTTTTTTACTCTGTAGCAATCGCGTGCATTCAGTGTTTACATGCTTTCCTCTTAGCCCTTTTCACCCCGACATTTGCTGACCAATCATGGTTTCTGTAGAGTTATCTGCGAGTGGCCAGGATGTGTACCAAGAGTGCCTAACATAATCATGTTGATTCTGGAAGTTGGGTGACTGAACTGCGAGATGTAAACAGTGTAGACCGTCTGTAGTGTCTGTCAATGCCTTGATGATTTTAATAGTCAACCGACTCTCTGAAATTACGAACGTTTTATGAAAAAACCCCGAGTCTCGGTGAAAAGGGCTATTTCCGGTGTCCAGTATGTGAATGTCAAAGTGGCGCATCGTTAGTTGTAAATAGATATCAGATGCGGTGTTTAAAGCGGCCATGCTTCTGTTCTGTGTATGAAATGATATTTTAGAGACGCAGTCTTAACTTACACCTGCTGATGCATACTAGGTCTCCCGCCATACCAGGTGATAATTAAGTACATCTTTTGCATTGAGGAAGTCCCCAGAATTCATCACTTGTTTCTTATATTAGTTAGAACTAAGAAATAATAAAATAAATAGCCTTGATACTGAACTTTTAAGCCTGAGTGTACGCATATCGGATGTTCCAAACGCGGTGGTTCCCTGTACGATGATAATGCATGTCCCAACGCCTACATGCACTATATCAGAACTACCATGTTTTTACGTTTAGATCTCGTATAAACAGAATATACGAATGGCTCTCATTGAATGGATACTTTCTCATTAACGCCATCAAAAATATATCACAGACACCTCCCACAGGCACAACTCCCACACCAGTTTGTTACGATGAAGACTGGGTTGTCCAAGGTTGAGAGCTGCACCATCCGCGTGGATTTCAAAGCGTTTTACGAACTGGAAACTTCTGAAATGGACGAATTTTAATGGTATAAACGTTGTGAATTTCAATTAATATATTTTGATTATTTGGTGCCATATACAGGTTAATAATAACATCTCGTAATCTGCACGTGAGTCTTGTTGGAACTAATATGTTTATTGTTCTAGGAGCTCTCACCTAGCTGAAACACAATTTCTTAGTGACAAATGCCAAACACCAAATGCTGTATGTTGATATTGATTGAAGTTACATCTTATGAAAACGAGACCATGTTAAAGTGACATTTTTAAATTGTCATTTGACTTTCCTTGTCAATAAAATAAATGCTAAAGTAATTTGGCATTTCCCTCAATGTATCCATGTTGTGTTATGTACCCTGTGTGTACATCAACAGTTCTGGCTACATAGCAGAATCAGATGAAATAGCACATTGGAAATCTGTTATAAAGTTCATTAACGCCTTGGAAAACTCGCAGCTTGGAACCTAACAACTAACACCTTGGAAAAGGCAAATTGGGCCTGCTTCCAACCCTCTACAACCTTTTCCCCTAATTAATTGGTCAATCCAAGGGTCACACTGCCAAACAATTAAAATGTGCTCCTACGCACCAAAGTGCAAAAAAACTGCTGACAGACAGTGAATGCATAAATTATATTCAAATAATGACATACTCAAAATTCTATGTTTAGGGGGCAATGTTTGACAGAATCGGGCAGTATTTCAAAATTGTGTTTCACGTCATCAGATGGCGCCACGTGTTATATAAGAAGACCAAGGTCTTGAACACTGGCACGAGCAGGTCATGTTCTCTACTCGTACAACAATAATAGACACACAAACTACCGCAGGCGGCACTATCTCTGTACAATTTCATGTACGTGATCTCTACTATAACATAAATTCTAAACCAAATGACCATTGAAACTATTAATTGACTATTAATTGAAGCTGGAAATATGAAACGTATCATTTATTGTTTGATGCAACATGATCACTTCTATACCAATAATAGGTTCACGTGGGAATTTCAAGCCACCCCTGTGTCGCACCACACATTCTATATCATCCCCACAAGTGAAAGACATCACTGTAATTGACTAGCTAACCAAAACAATTTCCTTGAAAGATAATACTCTAGCTATGTTTAAGCCGTGCTTGTTTCACACAGTAAGTGCAGGGCCATAGCCAGAGGTAAATTTTGTAGGAGGCAAATGTTTGGGGAAATTTTGTAGGAGGCATTTGCCTCCTGTTGTCTAATGGTAGCTACAGCCCTGAGTAAGTGTGGAAAGAGGGCGGATACTCATTATATAAGCACAACTATTTTAAAACAATGCAAGATGAAAGTTGTCACCTATTAAAAACATAAAACAGGAATTGTCACTCAACAACAAAATTGGTATGGAGGATAATTGAAAAACCCATTTGAACAGAAGATAGTGACAGTTTGAGGTTGATAAAGTGGCATGTGGAGCTCAGTGTAGTGAAACATATAGACTACTACAAGAACGAACTCCGTCCGTGTGACTGCTATGCATTCCGCCGTTTATTGGTTTAAGATGCCTTAAATTGCCACACTGTTAGCCTATTAGGTGATCACCAGGAGGGGTACCTAAGCACATTTAAAAGGACTAGCTGGAACCCGCGCTAGGCGCGGGCTTAGTGACTGTGATGCATGTGGTACCAACTGTTCAATACCCAGAGAGATAAGAGAAGAGAAGAGATTGACCTTGACATTGACATTTAACTTCATTATTACATGCTTATTTCTACTTACATTATTGGGCTTACAAAAATGTCTGTGCATGCAGCACAACGTTGACAGACGGCGAAATATTACAGCACAACGTTGACAGACGGCGAAATATTACAGCACAACGTTCACAGACGGCGAAATATTAGCAAGGCAAAGATATAGCGACCCCTATTTTCAGGCAAATCTTTACCATTTTCTTTGTCTTTTTTAAGCCCTTTTTACCGTTTTCAACCGAGTTAGAACCCATCCCGTGTATTCATCGATCTCTTCTGTCAATTTGGCGCTATTTGGATCAAAACTGACGGAGCCTTTCATTTACATACATACATACATACATACAACATTCGCCAAATTATAGTAAGATACGCTAAAAACTCCGTAGAATTAAGTAAATACATGTGTCAAAATTTCCTCTACACGTTGTTCCTGAGCGGTACCTAAGCTAGTTCAGTTGACACGGCTTTGACAAGCCAGACTAATTACAACAAACATGAAGCCATTATGGGTGGCATAACAAAGATCGCGAATCATTTCTATATTTATATAGCAAAATAATCCCACTTGGAACATGGGAAATCCGTTTAGAATATTATGGGAAACACAAATAAATTAAAACTGTGTGTAATAATCAGCCAATTGAGAACTTGTCTAACTGGTGGTGAGGCTTGATAGTAATGTCCCATGCACTGGAGATGAATTGCTATGGGATGCACTCATCAAAGCTGGCTGTGATATGAAACCAAAAAACAACACATCAAAGCCACTTTGATGGAAGCAACCCTCTGTGGTCCAACAACACCTTCTGTGATTACCTTCGACTGGTTATTGCTAGACACTGTACTGTCAATATTTCTCGCTCTCAAGACAAAATGGTTAAACATTTCTAAATAACCTCCTTATACATTTTACTATTACTTCGTTGAAACTAAAGCTTGGATGCCAAACTTGCTGCGACGATGTAGCAGTGAGGTTCTGATGATGACAGAGAAAGCCAACTCATCAAAGCTGGCTGTGATATGCATCTTAACACACCATGTCACAACCACTTTGACTGGCTGGCCTGCAAGCGATCGCATTCATCCCACATCCTGGTGATGTCTCGTGGCGGTGCTCTGAAACCCATGGATGTCGGTTATAATGGTGGGTTCAAGGCGAACATTCGGGCCACAGTCTCATCAAAGCTGGCTGTGATATGATAGCTCAAACACATCACAGACACTTTAACGAATCTGCTACCACGCAATAGTGCCACCGTGTGTACTCAGCTGTTAGAGAAAGTCCTGCCAGTCTCTCGGTGTCATCCTACACATTGTACAATTACAATAACTCATAGTAATCGGTGACCACGGCACTCTTGCCTCCTCACCATCTGCCGCAGGCAAGAGTGCTCTGCCAGTGGCGAGTCCACAGCACCACCACTGTATGTCGCACAGACGGGGCCTCAGTTTCATCAAGGCTGGCTGTGATAGACCCTGTCATAAACTATGACATGCCAGCTTTGACGCACTGAAACGTTCTGTTCCGTCATCAAATGACAGACGCTCGAGATTGGCGGGGGAAAATTCAGTTAGCACGCATTACGGCTGTGGAGAATGCCACAGGAACTTTGCAGCTGTGAAGTTTGCCTCTTGTAGGCGAGGAACTTCATAGGGATTCAACAAAATATAGAGTATGGCGCATTGCTGAGGGTCTTCTTTGTCGAGGCCAAATTCACATTTTTGACAGACAAAGTAGTGAGATGGTTTGTACAAAGTACATCTCACTACCCATGTCTTTCACAACATGAATACGATTACTCCGTGACCAACCTTTACCGCTATAGCACCAGTAACATAACTGCAGATATCCTACCTGAAATCCGATTGAGTTTTGGTGTTGATGTTCGTGGTTTGCTAATTAAATTCGATTCATACAAATGGTATTTCATACAATCAGAAACTAATTACTTCATCACATGCTATCCCAGTAGCAGAGTAACTCAAGCTTATCACCTAGTTATTATATGGGCGTTTGCTGTCATTGATCTTATATTAAAAATCCATGCTAACTGCATCAACAGTTTTAGCAGCAAATAATTGAGAAAAATATTTTTTTAAATTGTCACGCCATCACTACAAGCAATGCACGAAATCCTAATACGAAAATCGAAAATCATAGGCTAGTGACGTCCAGCAAAAAATGGAGTATTAGAGCGGAACCGCAGCGACTGACCTATCTACATTCTTCACGAATAACTTTGAACCACTGGCCCTTCAAGTATTCTGTAAAATGTACATGCCCGAATGACATTCCACTTGCCCATATATTCTGCAGGAATATTTTTGTAATATAGCGTAAAGAAGTGTACACCAGACAACTTCTAGATGCCATTCATTTCCGTTGTTAACATATCGTTATTTTTAATTAGCTAATGGCCAGCTGTATTTTAATTTATGCATTTTTAGAGCAGGAGCCCGTCGGGCACGTGAGCTTGCAATGTTTACATGCCCGCCGAGATTTCTACACGTCTCGGGTGTCGGACGCCCGGCTAAATTCGAAGACTATGTCCGTCTGAGCAAGATAGCCATGCCCGTTTGATAGCTCCCAGGATGGTCAGACCAGACCAGGTTGCAGCTGCTATTCACGCACGCCAAATTGTAAACTTTGCGGCACTTCGTTGCTAACCGGCATCTCAAGTATGCCGCTGTCGCTATGCTAATTGGCTGGAGGTACCTGTCGATCACTATACACAGATAAGACGATTCCAAATTATTTGATTGCCAGATATGAGACTCTCCAAGCTGTTGTCATGCATGCGAAGCACCACTACCAACCGTTGCCCAATCCTGATACATCAAAAGCACAGACTGATAGTGACAAAGCAGGCTGCGCAACTGGCCAAAACCTTGACACCTTTGAAGAATAACAATCATTAGCTCAACCCTGATGCATCAGACGTTTAGTGACCACTGCTTAAAACCGTGATGCATCAAACCTTTAGTGACCACTGCTCAACCCTGGTGCATCAAACCTTTAGTGACCACTGCTCAACCCTGGTGCATCAAACCTTTAGTGACCACATTTAGTGACCACTGCTCAACCCTGGTGCATCAAACCTTTAGTGACCACTGCTCAACCCTGGTGCATCAAACCTTTAGTGACCACTGCTCAACCCTTGTGCATCAAACCATTAGTGACCACTGCCTATTTCTAACACATCAGAAGCATCTTGACCACTGCCTAACCCATGTTACAGTTAGTGAAGTTTAGTAACAATAGTTACAAGAACAAGAAATAAATTTTTTGTCTAGAGAGATAGAGGGCTGTCGCAAAAGGCGGGCCTGATAGCTCCTGCTGCATGATGCACAGCTAAAATAATTACGCGGCAACTAATGCGTACACTCTCTTACTGTACGTACAATAAACCCTGCTAGAAACCATTCCTCAACGTAACACTCTACCCTAACCCTGGCACAGTTTTCACTCTAACCGGCATCAGCGGGGGTTTTGACGCCACGCTTCTAGAGCTGCGATAAGATCATTATTCACGGTTGTTGAGAGCACGCGCAATGGAAACGTGCGCACGTCAACCACGCACGCACAACTCTAGCTGCATGCTCCTACTGACATCTTGCAACCTGTGGCTTTTCATTCCAAGTTGGCCACCAATCTGGTGCTCCTGCAAATCCCAGTTACACAGCCTGCCGAGAAGCACAGACAAGTTTTTCTGTGGCGGTTTTTTTTCGGTATTGGCATTATTGCATAATTTATCTATCAGGTCTTCATCAAGAGTGAATTTGATGATCGATAGTTGAAAGGGTGATGGGACATAGCAATCCGACTTATATCAGCATTGTACTTTCACAGTTCATTGCTGCGTGCATGCAGTGCATGAATGGCATTCATACATGCCTATGGAAGGAAGCAGTTTTATCAAAGACGTATATGTAATGAAAAACTGCACACACGCCCAGACTAACTAGCTTATATTTTTAGAATACAAATGGGAAAATCTAATGTCCGCTACATAAGCCTAAAATATTTTCTGCTAATGAGATCTGTGCGTAATCTTAATCCTCACGACGGGAGTCTAGCTTCACGCAGTCAGAGACAGCCTAGTTATTACTAACAGCAAAATTCACGTACAGTAAGTAATATACGTGCTGGGTTGGCACACAAAAACCAGCACTGCCCAACATGGGTATTTTAAACTGTTTTAAAACTAATTGTATTATTGCTTTTTGTCCTTTAACACTAAACTATACTACTACACTAAAATTCTAAACACTGTTTTGCTCAACATCAGTTTTAACGATCTTCAATCAACATCTTTATTAATAATGTATTATTAAGTTATATAGTTAGCTAGTAAACTATATCTGTTTGTTGTCGCAGCAGCCGGTGATAGCCGAAGTAGTGCTGGTGGTTACGACAGTGGTTGTGGTGATGGTATGATTGGTCATAGAGTCTGCAATTATCAGCACTATTCATGATGGGATGCCAATAAACGCAAGCAACTACATATAAAACATGGCAGGGTGTGTCTACAGCATTTTCCGCTGACTGTACTTCTCAGCTGTTCATACCCGCATTGCTATTATGCATGAATGCTAAAGGGTCCCATTCAACGTCAAACAGATCAAAGATTACGTAACAACAGTCGCAGAATCACAGCAGATGAGCATACTTACTATCAATGCCAATCAGAATACAATGCCCGATGCCTGAGCAACGTACAATACAGCCGACAGACGCGTGTGCGTGCCCGCACCCAAATGTGTCAGAATGCATGCACCCATACGAAACCACCTTAATCCACCCACTAGACTTTTTTCACTTGTTGTATTTCTAAATTTAAAGCTGCACAAAAGCAAGCAGACTCCAGGCATGTAAGTAATTTTATCGCCCACACAAACTCGCGCACGCAGACATGCCTGTCAGCACGTGCCCGAACACAAAACACGCGCCAGGTGGCTTTCAATGCCATCCATTGGACAGGTAAAAATATTAATGACGCCCTTTATGATTTAAATACACCGCCACCATTATGGGGCCATTTAATTTATGTAAAATAGCCGGGATCATTTTAAACGTGCTGAGCGAGTCGCAAGCGCCAGGGGCCCCACCGCTCGTGGAAACATTGTGCTGACTCGGAGCGGCACCAGGCCCGGCGTGTGCCTAGTACCGACCTTGACCTTGCACTCATTCTCCTCGCCGCATTTCAACGTGAAGCTGTTGATGGAATCAGATTGGCTGCGGCGGGCGCTGCGATGTAGAATTAGCTCCCGCAACATTCGGCTCGTTCCGGATCCCAAGTCCAACCAGATCAGCTAACGTTGAACCATCGTCTCATTCATCAAAACCTAGTAACAAAGACGGAAGTTATTATATATGCATCTAATATGTGTGTATATATATATACTAGCCTGGTACCCGACGTTGCTCGGGGGAAAACGCATAGGAACAACTTTTAAGAGCAAATTCAGCCACATATACTTACTTAATTCTAAAATATTACTCCCCCCCCCCCATTCACCCATACGATCCCCATCAGGAAGGAAACAAACTTAATTCTTTATACCATGTTATACATTATATCCGAATGTATACACAGACATATTACAATTTTAAAAATACAAATGAACGAAAATAAACCACTAAAGCCTCGTCTACACGACGAACCTTAACTCGAGTTAAGCGTTAACTCGAGTTAGCGATTATGTAGCGTCTACACGACAACACCCGATAGCGATTATTACCGATTTATTATGCATGCGTGCGTGCGTGTGTGTGTATGTAAACGTGCGTGCGTGTGTGTGTGCGTGCGTGTGCACGTATACGTGCGTGCGTGCGTGCGTACGTGTGTACGCACACGTGCGTGCATGCGTGAGTGCGTACATGTGTGCGTGCGTGCGTGCGTGCGTCCGTGTGTGTGCACGTACACGTGCGTGCGGACGTGGGTGTGTGTGCAGATACACGTGCGTGCGTGCGTGCATGCATGTGCAGGTACATGTGCGTGCGTGCGTGTGCACGTACACGTCCGTGCGTGCGCATGTTCACGTGCGTGCATGAGTGTGTGCGTGCGTGTGCAAGTACACGTGCGTACGTGCGCGCATGTGCATGTGCATGAGCATGTGCATGTGCATGTACACGTTCGTGCGTGCGTGCGTGCGCGCATGTACATGTGCACGTAGGCGTGCGGGCGTGCGTGCGTGCATGCATGTGCACGTACACGTGCGTGCGTGCGTGTGCACGTACACGTGCGTGCATGAGTGTGTGCGTGTGTGTGCAAGTACGCGTGCGTGCGTGTGTGTGTACGTACATCGTACTAGTGCTGCCGCCTATCGTGGAGGTTAAGCTAACTCGAGTTAAGCGTCTACACAGGGCCTTAACTCGAGTTAAGGTAACTCGAGTTAGCTTAACCTCGATCGACTGGCGAGGTTAAGCTAACTCGAGTTACCTTTACTTGAGTTAAGGCCCCGCCCCGTGTAGACGCTTAACTCGAGTTAAGGTTCGTCGTGTAGATGTAGCTTAAAAGTGTGTGCCGTGCTGCTTTTAAGACTCAACTGACAACTGAGTGCATGATAAATGAAAGTGTCAATGACACTATAGCTCACCATTATATACAATATCTCCCATTATATACTCTTGATAATTATATATGCGTAATTTTTGATGCGAAAATAAATGTTTCAGATCTGAGTCTGAAATCTGGGCGAGAGATGGCGCTACGCCTGAATGATCGCCATTTTGGTTTTCGATTATCGCGCAAAGAAAAACAATAAAATATTCCAGTCAAATTACTGTACATAACCAAAAATCTAAAACACAATATTACACGTAGGTATGATTGTAGAGTTGTTAACCAGTTAGATTCAAATTTTTCTGTTATTTTGGTCAAAGGTACGAGAGGGTAGTACGCAACCACAAGTTTAATATCTTTCCGAATCTCGCATCTCGCCACCCCCCAAAAAAACTGTAGGTTGACAAGGACTCACAAGTAGGTTGACCTAATCTACCTAATTTGCATAATTTCAAAAAAATATCAAAACCCGTGTGATATGTTTTGGGGCAAGTCCTTATTCATTCACATACCAAAAATGAAAGTGTCAATGACACTGTAGCTCACCTTGGGTGTGATAGAAGAGGGAGGGGGATATATAAAGCAAGCATATATATGGGAGAACTAATGATATATGCATAAGTTTTGATGCGAAAATAAATGTTTCAGATATGAAAGACTGAAATCTTGACAAGAGATGGCGCTATGCCTAAATGATGGCCATTTTGGTTTTCGAATATCGCGCAAATAAAAACAATAAAATATTTCAGTCAAATTACTGTAACGAAAAATCTAAAACACAATATTACACGTATATAAGTATGATTGTAGAGTTGTTGACCAGTTAGACGAAATAAACGTAATAGGACGTTGTCATCTCTCCCATAAGAGTAACAACTGTTTTGGGGCTAGCCTTACACATTCACATACCAAAATTTAACAAAATCGAATGAATTTAGATGGCCATTTTCATTTTTGCCAAAAAGTGGGCGTGGCTTGAAAGTAGGTCGACTGGCGTGCTCCAAAATAGGATGTTCAAATCTCTCCCATAGGAGTAACAACTGTATTCAATTTGAAACATGTGGGTCAAACGGTTCTTGAGTTATCGTTGACCGTAGGCAGACACTGAAATGCATAGTGAAATTGCCAAAATCTACCTAATTTGCATAATTTAAAAAAAATATCAAAACCCGTGTGATATGTTTTGGGACCAGTCCTTATTCATTCACATACTAGAAATGAGCAAAATCCGTTGAACCTGAATTGACTTATGGCCATTTCCATTTTTGCCAAAAAGTGGATGTGGCTCGAAAGTAGGTCGACTGGCGTGCTCCAAAATAAGACGTTCAAACCTCTCCCATAGGAGTAACAACTGCATGCAATTTGAAACATGTGGGTCAAACGGTTCTTGAGTTATCGTTGACCGTAGGCAGACACTGAAATGCATAATAAAATTGCCAAAATCTACCTAATTTGCATAATAAATAAAAAAATAAAAACCTGTGGGACCAGTCCTCATTCATTCACATACCAGAAATGAGCAAAATCCATTGAACCTGAACTGTCCTATGGCCATTTCCATTTTTGCCAAAAAGTGGACGTGGCTCGAATGTAGGTCGACTGGCGTGCTCCAAAATAGGACGTTAAAACCTCTCCCATAAGAGTAACAACTATATATATATATGCAATTTGAAACATGTGGGTCAAACGGTTCTTGAGTTATCGTTTACCATAGCCAAATGTTGACGGACGGACGGACGGACGTACGACACACCATGGCAATAGCTCATCTTGACGATGTCAAGGCGAACTAAAAATGTATAAATTTGGCATAGTTTAACCTGGTATATAATTACCAAAGTTTTGGCTTTTGTCTGCTAGCTGGCTACATTCGCAGGAAAATCGGCTGTTACACTTTTCTGACATCACCCCACTGCTAGAATTATCGGCCATATTAAGGCCTATTTATCGTCATTATATCTATAAATATGAGTGGATTTGACAAATATGGATAAGCCCATGTTGGTGTCGGACACACGGGCTATACACTGAAGTTGGTGGCGTGGGCTTGATGTTCACCGCGGCAAAGATTACCGCGTCGGAAAATCGGCCTCTCGATCTTCTCTTATAATATAGATATATGTATATATCTATATATGCATGTGCGCGCGTGTGTGTGTGCAACAACAATTTCCACATTGTACCACAATAATATTTCAATTACTGCGACAGTATCGGCAATAGTATTCAAACTACCACAATATTATCGATCGTGAAATTGCACCAAATAGTCACTCATAATATCCTAATAGATTAAATATTTTATATAGTTGCGTGTGCGTGTGCGCGAGATTTGCACTTTGTGAGATGGACTTCCCTGATATAAACACGGTTGATATCATATTTACCTGCTCAGACTAGACTGAATCAGCTGATCATAATAGTAATTATAGCCCCCAGTATACCTTTTTACTGCACCAAGAATATAGAATGATTGTGATACAAATGATCCTATGCTAATATAAAACTATGTTCAACAAGACAACAACTGTGGGTAACACCAACCAATTTCGACCATTGGCATTTCGATAGGTTAGCATCCCACGCAAGCATAAATACACCACGGCAGCAATATATGTCTGGCTGCGATCAACTTTGAATACAATTTCGAATCCGGTGCTTCACAATTTTAATTTTTACCATTATTTATGCAGTATTCTTGTGATATATACATTGTTAAAATTCGACAAGGGAGTAAGCAAATGCATGTGATTCCATGAAACATGGACGGAGGAAATTTGAGTTGAGATAGAACCTGTACAGTATTGATTACTTTTACTGGTGTGTTCAGACCTATTTCACTCTATACCAAAACTATAGAAAAATTGTATTTTTAACCTAAATTAAACAACTCGAGCTTAGGTGAGGAAAGTGTCTATTCACTTCACCATAAAGCCAAATACCCGTAACTAGGCTGCTAATAAATACTTTAGTTTTGCTCCACGCTGCAACGCGTTTACCTAAATAACATGTACAATACGAAAATACTGTATCTTCGAACTAATAAATTGTCCTTGAATTGAAAGTAAGCATCAGGGAATATTCAATAATGTAGGTAAGGGATTTGGGGGGGGGTGTTAGAAGTAGTAGCTCGGATGCACGTCTTTGCACGTCGTATCTAGCTTAGATAGCTTTAGTATAGCATTTAGCTTTCGAGCGACAGAGACCACGGCGGGCACAATGAATATAACTGCAGCATGCAGTGCCAGCTGCGCGGCTGGTGGCACAACAAATAAGAGCAAGGTCGCTCTTCCGCCGCCGCAGCTTGTGTACATCCTAAGCGTGTAAATTGCATGCCTTCGCGCTGCTCATCGGCAGAGTTTCTGGCGCTACGACCTCCGCGCTACTATTTTTACTCCATCGTGACACTGTTCATGCTGGAAAAATAGACCGAAATACACTTGCACGTGTGGTACTTTCCATCGTAGAGCGTGACGACAGGCAGGCAAACAGACGTACGAACCCATCCGGAGGGCAAATAAACTAGGAGCCTTTACAACTACTGGCACACGGCAAGCAACGGCGGCGGCGACATCACTTGACAGGCCCCGCACGCGCAAAGATGTGAATCGGAATTGCATGCCAACTCAATTCAATAAAAACGGAACTAGTTTACACCTGTGCCAAACCTAGAATATCATTACTCGGTTGAACACTACGTTACCACGTAGAGTTACTCATGGCCTGATCCGAGCGAACCACGAGGAGAACGTGTAACGATAAGACAAGCACCCATTCACATTGTAATGGTTTAAAAAAATTCCACCAGGAACTATCAGGCTATTTTTTGTTCAGCGGAGCTTTAGGTATTAAATTCAACACTATTATAGCATTTGCTACATTATTTTAATCAATGTAATTTCTTACAAGAGAAATGCAGAATGTAATTCTCAAAATCTGATGACATCTAAAAGGTTTGACACATCACCATAACATAAAAGCTAAATTATACAAAACAAAATAATGAATAGACACCAAGACTCACCGAAACTAGAACTAATTTCACCAATCTGTTCACGAAAATTTATATATTGTTATATTATATTATGTTAACTCTTGCCATTAGTGCATTTGCACTTTCGATTATATCTATTTGTGAACGGTCGGAAAATGCCAGAGTGATATTTATAGTATATTTTTTAATATTGATTTTGTATGAAAATTCATATTTAAAAGACACTAGATAAGCTTCAGAGTATGGAAATTAACGTCATGTTCAATGTCCCTAGTCCAAGTCGAATTCACGGTACTTGCAAATTTCATCATTTGCAAGGGATTTCAGGCACTCATCACTCGCGAAAGCTAATGGGCTTTCGTACCATAACTCGGATAACTGGCGACTTGAAAGCGAACAGCTTAGACCAGGAAAGGATGCCATTGACGTGCCTAGAGTGTACATGAAGCACACAGGAAGCCATACGAGAGACAACACTACGGGGCTCACAATTCACATTTGCGCACACATGTACTATATACTACACACGCGCGCACGCAGCTCTGGACGCAGTGATGCTGCTGCTGCTGAGAACAAAATGGCTGCCAAGATTGGTTTAAGGTGAATGACCTCCGATCATTCCTCCGCTAGCTAATTGATCAGCGGTTACCAGCTGCCTATAAACAGCAACAAGTAGCTCAGTATACACAAATCTATTGCACGGCCTTGCTGCCGCTATCCCTGCGTGTGAACAGAAGGTGCCTGGGAGCCTGGCGAAGCAGCCTCAAGGCATTATTACACGGCTTTCCTTGAGCAAGACTCGTTTTTTCACACCTCTTTATACAGTATCGTGTGACGACATACAACTTTATGCACGCGCGCGCAAAACTGCCTCAACCGCCATGTAAACACGCTCCCTTCAAGAGCGTAACACATGTAGAGATCATACACGGCGCATATGCTTTTGTACTTCGTTGTTTAGATGCATACGTGCACAACCGCGCACGCACGCACGCACGCACGCACGCACGCGGCTTTCGGGGGGAGCATGTGCATTGTGCACGCGCGCACAAATGGGCATTAGTACGTGCGAGCCTACAGATTTTCACAAAAACTACTCTACGATGTTCCCAGGCAGGCCGATTATCTGATGCTGCCAGCAGAAGAAGCCGGGACGCGAGACACACACAAGACACACGCAGCTTCACATGCATGCACATCGCTAGTGTTCAAACACTATGCACATGCATTACAGGGTTGTGCGAAATGATATAATACAAGGCGGGAGGGTGCGAGAATAAAAGAGGTGCGGGGGGGGGGTAGTGTGGTGGGGATTATCAGGTGGGGAAGGGTTATAAAAATGATGGAGTGAGAGAAGACAGAGCCTGGGGAAAATAAAAATAACACAATATGGGGATTGGTAATATAAAAATGCACTATACAGCCTTACTCGCCTACACAACCGAGGCCCGTTGTCAGAAACACTTCGAGGAGTTATGACATGTATAAAATGTCATAACCTTTCTAGACTAGTGAAGCGTCATGTAATGGCCGTGATATTTTAGACATGATTGTCAAAACTATTTGTAACGTTTATATAGCCATGGGGCATTGGTGAAGAGGATTGTCATAAGTGAAATCTTGTGTAACAACCCTCGTGTCCTATAAAAAACAGAAAAGTGCACTGCCTCAAAGGTTGTTCTGAAAGGGTCAGTAATACACTGGTACTGGTCAGTAATACACGGTCTTTGACTTGTGACCAGAGGACAATGACATCAAGAGCGTATTAAGAAGGCTTCTTTATACGCTCTTGATGACATGAAAAAGAGCTTCATGCTAGGACTTTGATTCATTTTTTATGAATTTCAGAGACTAGAACAACATGCGCCCTCATGCACACATGCTTGCCCGCATGCACGCACACACACGCACACACGCACGCACACACACACACTACCGAGGTGAGCTTAGTAACACAGATTAGTGTCAGTTGTTTCGTGCACTCTAAACATCCACTGCACATCCAGTTGCATCCAGTGCACTCAACGTCGCATGGCATCCCAATCAGATGTACACGCCTACTAGTTATAACAGTGCATCCGAGTATGAAGCACGTGACTGCATTAATACATGCGCATCCAGCAGCATCTCGACTGATAGCAGCGTGGCCGCGAGCTGTCTCTCGTCCAATTGACACCGCGAAAATCTCGCTATTCCGGGGTAGATGTAAAACCGTAAACGTATATATATATATATATATATATATTGCACTGAACATGCCGTCCGACGATCCTCCACGTGATTGCACTACGAACGACAGCCGTACGCGAAATATGATCGGCTTCACTACCTCGCAGCGCACAGACACGGTTTGCACACAGGCGCGCGCGCGCGTACGCGCACACACACGCGCACGCGCGCATAAACGGCGGCGGAAAGCAGTGAAAATAGAATACTGCCCGCGCAACGAACCACATGCAGCATGGAGCAGGGCGGCACGATGCACGCGCACACAGTTCCACGTTACCTCGCCGCCGCTTAGTTCGCGATCCGCGTACGTACACACGGGTAGGCTCGACGCGTGCGTGTGCGTGCGCGTGCGTGCGTGTGTGTGTGCGCGCGCGTGCGTGTGTGTGTGCGCGCGCGTGCGTGTGTGTGCGTGTGCATGCGTGTGCTTGTGCGCGCGTGTTCGAGCGTGAACATAAACTACACACACGCGCGCGAGATGAAGCCGCATCCAGGCTACTGCATCCAGAGCCGATCCAGACAGTAGCACAGCGAAAAGGGCTCTTTCCAGTGCGACTCCCGCAAACAGGCGAGCCGAGGTCATTGACACTTCTGGGCCACAGTATGAATGGCGTACAGATTGATCGGTTAGACCTATATATCGGCAAACGGTGTGTATCGCCGCTGCTGCATATAAGCGCACATACCAGCAGGGAGGCAGGCATTCTCGGAACATTCGGTAATATTGCCGCTGTGCACATGCTTTCTACACGTAACCATAGTACTATGACGACACGCTCTTAGTCTGGACACCACATGAGTGCAGAGTAATTTTTTTCCAAAACTCCTCTTACAAGGGAATGCGTAATGCAACATAAAATTAATGATACTTTCAAAGTTTTCATTTAATTAGATCACATGCTTTTGATCTCAGGCTAGCTGATCTCAATATGCGGTACATGCGATTTTGAATTACTTTAGTTTACTTCTATCTGAACTCTTAATAATTTGATACCCTGATCACATCAGCTTATTGCAAAAGATTACGCATGTACAAGTACAACACCCCATGGTGCCCTTCACACTGTAAACAAACGAGTAAATTATTTTACCCGCGCAAGTGCGCGTGTATATGTGTGAAGGCACTGCATCCCTGGCTTCACCCCTCAATATATGCGGTGAGCTTGCCAAGTTACTTCTGCTGCCCAGCGCTTACTGATACTCGAGAGTTCAATTTCCACGGACAGCTGCCGAATTCTTGCAATCGTAGCAATCCACGCCGAGGAACCGGAACGACCCCGTTATGTGTGACGCTCCACGCAGCTACGTCACTTCCGCCCCACAAACTCAACGCTAAAGTGGTATGAAGTCGTTGATATTACTTCTAAACCACCTGTGAGTCCGGTCATATTAAGCAGGCAAGTTCAATTACTCACTTAAGAAAACATTCTTCTCTCATTTAAAGCATCATTCTAGATAACGCTGCTTTGGCAGAATTTCTTTAGCAATTCCGCGCTTTCGTTCCTGCGCTTATTCAGTCACTTTTTCGATCAAGTTCATATGTATCGACATGACAAAAACCATGACGAAGCAGTTTCTGAATACGTAATTAAAATTGCGGCAGTAAATATATCCAATACAATTTGGTGACTAGATTGACATGCTTGTATGTAATATACCGTACATAAGCCACGAGTCGCTCTCAATTGTTGCTATGTGTGAAATGAGTTTCTGGCGTGCTTGTCGACGACATCGCGAATAGCTAATTATGAAGTCTACACACAAACTTGATATATACACGGCGTTTGCAACGTGGTATTAAAAGTGGAATCACAACTCAATGACAAATGTATTTATAATAGGTCATTTCAAATATTCGGAACTCCTGTGGCTTTGCCGACCAAACAATCAAAGGGGAGCATCTCCGGCCAACCTGACTACCCTCTGATTACGTAGCTGCACGCACGCACGCGCACGCACGCACGCCTCGATAACTATTCTGACAGGCACCATGATGAACATCTTGGTAACGAGCTACTGCATGGCTATACATCTACTCTACATGCCGTGGTAGATTTGAAAGTTGGTTCATAAATTCATCTGTTACTTCCACAGCGCCCAGTAAAAATATCTTGCTAACCATTTTGTAATTTCGCAAACATAGCAGTAACAAACACATCCAATGTTAATGAGGGGTGCACCGGAAATTGGATTCGGCCGGATGATCCAAATCCCCAATTTTTCAGAGTTCCGGTTCTGGCCGGAACCCTTCAGAAACAGTTGGCCGGAAGCAGAACTTTTTCCTAATTTAATTTCTGCTACAAGCGTCATCAAAATCAAAAGATTAGTCACTGAATGTAGTTGAGAGTCGATAGAGTCAACTTGCTGACAATATACTATATAGTGTTAACAACTTCACACTTTTCTGCCCAAAAAACGCTTGCCACTTGAACATTGGCTAACTAGCTGAACTGAACCCAACTGATGTTAGGTGATTCACAAGATTTTCTTTCAAAATCAAATACTCTTTTAGAGCCACAGGATTCGCATCTGTTCGTTGGTTGAAAATATTATACTAAAACCAGGAATACTGCAACATGCAGGTTTTGCCACAGAATTCGCTCGTGAATAAGATGCCAGAATTATGCAAATTATGCACTGTACAGTAAACAGCCGATTCATACACCTAACAGTAACAACCATCCTGTAATTAGAACTTTGAGCATTGTCCTACTCGCCTAAGTGATGTGCCTGCTAATGATATTTCGTTAAGGCCGAGTGAGTTTGCGCAATACTGGGCCAAAACTGTCAAGTTTATTCCCAGCTAAAGTTCCGGTTCCGGCCAGGTAATTCCGACCGGAACTTAAAAAGTTGGATCCGGTGCACCCCTAATGTTAATTCAAACCTTCATTGAAGGAATGTCGTACACCTAATATGGTCTCCTCATACACGACCTAAATACGTCTATAACACACATGCAGATACTATATATATCACACACAAGGTGTACATACTCGCGATATCATTAGAATCACACAAACTCACAGCAAGCACACAACTGTGCTCCATATTTTTGCGACTTGAAACCCTGTCTTTTATAGTTTTACAACAGAAACTACTAGAGATGCCTTAACTTGGAACAACCATTCGATCAAAAAAAAACTTGAAACTACAACCAATCAACGATCCTGATGTAGACCACATGCACTGCTGGCAAGGGTGCACTTTTACTTTTAAAAATAAACTAAAAGTATAACACACATGCGGATACAGCTAACACTCCGCGGCGCAGCCCTAGATCTACCACTCCAGGCATAGCACTATAGATGGGACAGGAAAGATCACATCAGATGAACAGTCGAGTATAACTGCCGTTCATATATTGCCCTATTTTACCATACATTAAATTTATCATGAATATGTCAATTTTTTTATCATTGTCTTTTTGCTACGACTACTACAAAATTTAATATTTATATTTCGCGTTCTATTACGACATTTACCATCTTGCACACAGAAAAACAAACAAATTCGGTCAGGTAAGTAGTACTAGCCATTTAAAAAGATGACTTCTAGCTCTAGCCTAAACTATAGAAACATACAAGTACGTCAGGCGCACAGAAATTGCATAGGATTATATCTATTCCAAGTTTTTTTTTGCTTTGAGTTTGAAGGCATAAATATCTGAATGAATATTATAAATATCTTTTCGTATTTGCTGCCCTTAGCAAGGATGTGATTCATAAAAGGCATTAACTGTGCAGAAAAATAACGCATATAAACGCAGAGGCAGCCTTGGCCACCTCAGTAGAATTGAAAAGAATTGTCAACCCATTGCTTCTTATTTATGATGGCTAAGAACAAAATATTATTATCTTTGTTAACACATAATCTCTCTTATCAAACGACAAGGGTGAAAAAGACGTTTGTAAACCAGGCTACTAACTTTTATAGATTCCTAGGTTAAAATAGTTACCTCACCTTTTTACAAACCCTATTTGTACGGTAACCTCAAGGAAAATTTGAAAGCTTTTTTAAGCGATTTACCTTACTGATGTGCAACAAAACTACTCACTATTGACAATATATATATATATATATATATATATATATATATATATATATATGTATTTGTTGACATCAAAACAAAGCAACAAAATATACCTACATGTATAATGCAACAATTATAAGTGATAACTGTATTTTCAATTTACTTTTTAGAACAAAAAGCTAATACCATATAAGACAAGACAGTTGCTTAACAGGGTTCATAAACCCAAGGCAAAACTAATTTCCAGGATTTCCCATGTTTTCAATGACCTGTTCAACCCCTTCTTTTTAACATTCATTCACTTGTCGTTGAATTTAGTATTTACACAAGATTCATGGTGGTTTGTTACAAGTACGTTACATTAGTTAATATGGGGGAAGAGATCTTTGAATAATTTATAATTTAGGTATGTAAATGAATTCATTGAAAAATTTAATAGCCATTGCTACAGACATCTAATGCAGGGTGGGGCTGCCCTGGCAGCAAGTGAGCTGAACTGCACAGCGTTTGAAGAGAGATTTAACACAGTAATGCTTGGCACAACAATGCTACACAATGATACTGAATCTTGCTTTTTGCCCCCCTGTTGCAACCTGCTCTAATAATAAAGTAATTCTACTATTGGTACTTGTCACCTTCTAAATTGCAAAACGTGATGACACCAGTCACAATTTAACTAAACTAGCTGTCAAATAGCCTAGCTAGCAATAGCGTACATCAACATGGTTTTAAAAGGCATTTACAGTTCTGTATAGTATACAATGAACATTTTTACTCGTTTTATTTGATATTTTTCATGATTTTAGTTTTTGAGTTGACGGATATTGTCATAACTTTGTTTCCAGTTTAAAAAAAACTATTTTGTAAAGAATAAAATGCAGTAGATTGCCTGCGTGTAGCCTGCTTCTTATCTACCGACAAGGCAACAACCACATTTCAACATAGTGATTCTTGCTTGTACAAGTGTAGTTGTATATATTCTCCACATAGAAAGTATGTACGAAACTCATCTGAAGTTTATTATACATTCACATATTAACATTCCACATGGCTAATTTACATTCTCCAAAACATATTTTGCACACAGCCCCATCTGAAAACCCCCCTCTGGTGGTCAAATAGCTTTCCCAAAATTGTTCAAAGTATGTTTAAATGCATAAATTCAGGAGAATATATTTTTTTTTCAATGTGGTTAGGACTACCGATGCATGCAGGCCTAGCACTTGGGGCCATAATAAAAGTATTGTTTGTTTGTGATCTTTCCCATTCTTTTTTTTTTTACAAATTGTATCACTGTACATTAATAAATCTGTAGGCAATACATTATATGTACCAAGCAAAGCAAACATTCAACATAAAAGGTATCTCCACAGTTGTTGTAAGCACACCCGAGCATGTAAACACCATGCTGAATTTGTAAAAAGACCCCCCTCAAAACAAAGAAGCGGACCTACCTACCCAAATTTTTCAGCCTGGGTCGGGTGAGGGCAAACAAATTTTTTTTAAATTGTGGCCTGGGAGGACAATAATTGTGCCCTATAAATTTTAATAATCGGACACTATTTTAGGGCTTTTAGCCTTCCATAGAGAAGTGGGAAATTATTGAAAAGTAACTTTTTAATTTTTTCTGGCAACGTGACAAAAAAAATCAAAGAAATCTATTCAAAAAAATCTGAACAATTCACTTTATTAACAGCTTACCTACACCACAAAACACCTGCCATGTATCATCAGTTTCTTAACTACCCTTTATCTTGTAAAAATTGTCCAAACTTTATCAGAACAGAATTGTTAACTTGTACTTTTTTGTCTCATCTACTGTGTATCTATCAAACAATGAAATCATCACTGGCTATGCCTTGTGTTCAAGGCAAAGCTGCAATCTCTGTTCTGACGAAGTTTGGAAAATTTGATGTCGTAATGCTTCTATCCAATAAAAAGTCCTTAAGAAGCTGATAATGCATCACAAGTGTTTTAAGATGTAGGTAAGATGTTAACAAGCGAGGCGTATATTTCTTTGAATTTTAATGTTACACAGTCAGAAACAGTAAAAAAGTTGTCTTACAAAAATGTGTCAATTATTTTTATGAAAGGCTATGGGGCCCTAGAATAGCCACAGATTATGCAAATTTATAGGACATAATTTGGGCACAATCCTAGTTTAGCACCTCGGATTAGTTTAGCATATAAGTGAACTATATTATACCGAGGTCACAAACTAGAATTGAGCAGAATTTGTTAGTCAACGCGATTGCACTCGGACTCTGCACGATATGCATATCAAAAACTGAAATGGATTGGATGTTTGCATACATAACGTTTCAGTACGCATTACTCCTACTAGTAATAATATTAACTCCATCATGAAAAATTACCAAAACTGACAGTATTCTATGCGCGCTGTATTCGTGAGTGCCCGCGTTGTGAATGCGCTTGTGAAGTCAATGTGTTTCTGTTTGCGTTGAGAACAGATTTGACGCCACCCGTTTGGGAAATTATACATCAAAGAACTAAAAATTCGTATAATTATACATCATACTTAGTTTAATTGTATCGACACAAATTCCTACCAAATATTCGTGAGTAGCATGATAGGATTTTAAGCGCTGCAATTAGTCACAGTTTTTATAAGAAATCGGCAAAATATTTACTCACATTCAAAATGGTTTCCTCGCTGACCGCCATCTTCGTCCCCAATGAAGAGGAAGCAGCCGTTTCATTGGTTGCTATTAGTGGATGTGCTAAATGAAAACCTATCGTGGTTGGCTGCTATTATAAAATAGGCGGGATTTCGCAGCCATAAGGTTGAATGGACTTTTCTTAAAAAATAACAAAGAATAATTAACTCTTGTTTAGGATAGTCAACTGTGTACTATTTGTAAAATTTAGTATTGTCGTGGTTAATACGAGTCGCCAAATGCTGTTAAAGTGAACACCAAGTACATTGTGGGTCTTGCACGTTGTATTACCATAGTTGTGGAAGTACAGTGTTTTTTTTTGTAAATTCATTCATCACGTACACTACACTACACACTGGGATATAAGCATATACAGGCCAATACATTACTCATTAATGAATAACAGAAGTACTACGACTAATAGTGACTAATACTGGAGGCACTACTTCTCAATATTATTATGCTAGAAGTTGCATGCAGGTTTTATTTTTTTCTAGAATGTCAACTTTTGAGCAAACACAGGTATATTTAAAAAAAACTTCGGCACAGGTAATTAAGAATGTCGTGGGAATTTTGTCGCACGAATTGTTTGTTGAAAGTTTGGTTATTACAAATTCAACATATTTTCTTTGGTCACATTTATACGGATGAAATTCCTACACGCAAATTAATTACCAGAAAAATATGTCATATGTACGTGTTCCGTACGTGTTCCGTACGTGATATATAACATCAAGAGTACATAAGAGAGATTTGTATCTCTCTTAATATCATAATCTTGATATATATGAATATAAAATAATATATATTTAGTTTAATAATCATTTGTTTATATTATCTTCTGCTTTTATTCTCTCTCTCTCTCTCTCTCTCTCTCGTCCATTCCCTCGTCTCTCCTCTCTCTCGCTTGTTAAACTCTGACTACGTCCAACAATTTCTCTAATGGCTAAAATTTGTAAAATTTTTGTTGCCATTTTTTTACATTAAAAGTAAGTACTAACGGGACTAAACGTATCGTCAAATTCTTACCTGATAAGATTGTTTCTCACTAGCTAAACATCCAAAAAACTGGACGATTTTGATTTATGTTCCTGACATTAATTGCTTTCTATGGGCTTGTATGAGTCACGAGTGTATGTCACACAATCGAACAATATAGTAAAATAGGAAGTATAATGCAGCAATTTAACCATAAAAAGTGAACAGAATTACTTATATTTTGTGAAAAAGTGGAAATGTATTTTTTATTTTTACTATTTACGGCGACAGCGCCCTCTACCGGGGCTGATATGGCGTGATCACGTTATCTCTCAGTTACTCGTATCTTCGTGACGTGTTTTGCTCCCCTTCTGCAATTCTCGCCGTTGTCACGGTCTGAGATTACCCTTCTGATTACCCCAGTCTGAAATTACCCCCCAGCACCTCGTGCGCATGCGTGACGCATGCGCAGTAGCGCTGGATAATGAGACGGCCGCGCCACAGTCTGAAGTAGGCAGGGTAAATTCATGACTGGGGTAATTTCGTGTCAGACCGGTCTGAAATTGTTCGCGGCAAAGTATATATCTTAACCCGGGTGCCCATAGGCGGGTAAATTCAGACTGGGGTAATCTCCGACCGGTCTGGAATTGTTCCGCAGCAAATTTATATCTTAACCCGGGTGCCCATAAGGCGGGTAAATTCAGCACTGGGGTAATCTCAGACACCGGTCTGGAATTGTTTGCGCAAATTATATCTTAACCTGCTAGGTGCCCATGGGAGGGTAAATTCAGACTGGGGTAATCTCAGACCGGACTGGAAATGTTCGCGCAAATTATATCTTAACCTGGGGTGCCCATATATAGGAGTATAATGTCCAGACAGGGGTAATCTCAGAGACCGGGCTGGAATTGTTCCGCAATTATAGTGCTTAAAACCATGGGTGCCATATATAGGAGGGGTAAATTCAGACTCAGGGTAATCTCAGAACCGGCTGGAATTGTTTGCCGCAAATTAATATCTGGGTGCCGCAATAGAGAGGTAAATTCTCAGACTGGGGGTAATCTCAGACCGGGCTTGGAATTGTTCGCGGCATTATATCTTAAGAACCATGCAGGGTGCCCATAGGAGGGTAATATTCAGACTGGGGGTTAATCTCAGACCGGGCTGGAATTGTTCGCGCAAATTATATCCTTAACCTGCATGGGTGCCCATGGGAGGATTAGTTATTAGACTGGGGTAAATCTCAGACCGGTTGGAATTGTTCGCCAGCAATTTATAGTCTTCTAAAACGCAGCTCCATATAGGAGGGTATTTTCAAACTGGGCTGGAATTGTTCGCGCAAAATTATATCTGGGTGCCCATAGGCAGGCGTAAGATTCAGACTGGGGTAATCTTCAGACGCGGGCTGGAATTGTTCGCGGAAATTATAATCTTAAAACCATGCAGGGTGCCATTATGGAGGGTAAAAATTTCAACTGGCGGTAATCTCAGACGGGCTGGAATTGTTCCCGCGCAAATTTAATCTTTAACTGCTGGCTGCCATGAGGGTTAATTCAGACCGGGGTTATCTCAAACCCGGATCTGGAATTGTTCGCGCAGAATTATAATCGTTAAAACGCAGCTCCATAAGGAGGCGTATTTTTCAAACTGGCCTGGAATTGTTCGCCGCAAATTATCATCTCCTAACCGTGGGTGCCCATAGGAGGTAAATTCAGACTGGGGTAATCCTCAGGACCGGGCTGGGAATTGTGTTTGCGCAAATTAATATCTGGGTGCCCAATGGGCAGGGTATCGAATGTCAGACTTGGGGTAATCTCAGACGGACATGGAAATGTTCGCGGCGACATTACTATCTTAACTGGGTGCCCAAGGAGGGTAAATGTCAGTACTGGGGGTAACTCAGACCGGGCGTGGGTGGATTTGTTCGCGCAAATTATATTTTAAAACCAATGCGGGTGCCCAGAGAGGGGTAAATTCCAGTCCTGGGGGTACATCTCCAGACCGGGCTGGAATTGTTTCGCGTCGAGCAAATTATTCCTTAACCATGGGTGCGCCCAAGAGGGTAGATTTCAGACTGGGGTAATCTCAGACCGGTCTGGAATTGTTCGCTGCCACGAATTATATGCTTAACCTGGTCCCGATCAGAAGGGTATAATTCTGACAGGGGTACATCGTCAGACCGGGCGGAATGTGGTTTCACTGCAAATTATAATCTAACGCTGAGTGCACATAGGAGGGTTAGAGGAAGGAGGAGAAGAGGAGAAGGAGGAGAATGAGGATGGGGGAATGGGTGTTGGAGGTAAGGAAGAGAAGGGGAAGGCAGGGAAGTGAGGCAAGGAGGAGCGTAAAGAGCAGGAGAGGAGGGGAGCAGTTGATGGAGATCGATGAAGAAAGGTCGTGGAGGGAGGGGTAGGGGGCAGGAGGAGGAGGAGGCAGGAGGAGGAGGGAGAAGGTGTCTGGAGGAGGATGGGAAGGTGTGAGGAAGAGGGGAGAAGGTGTTGGAGTAGGAAGGAGGAGGAGGAGAGGAGGGGGAGGAAGGAGGGGGGAGGAGGAGGGCGGAGAAGGTGATGGAGATCGACTGAAGAACGGCTCATGGAGGACGGAGTTGGGGCAGGAGAGGAGGAGGAGGGGAGAAGGTGTTGGAGGACGATGGGAGGTGGAGGAGAGGCGGAGGAGGAGGGAGAAGGTGCTTGGAGTAGGAGGAGGTAGGAGGAGGAGGGGAGAAGGAGGGAGGAGGAGGAGAGCGAGGCAGGGGGAGAGGAGGGGGAGAGGAGGAGCGGAAGAAAGGTGATGAAGAATCGCAATTGAAGAGGTCTGCGAGAGGAGTAGGGGCAGGAGGAGGAGGAAGGAGAGGGGAGAACGGATGACTGGGAGTAGGGGGACAGAAAGGAGGAGGGGAGGCGAGGAGAAGGAGGAGGAGGGGAGAGGGGGAAGAGAGAGGACGGACAGGTGATGGAGGGTCGAAATGAAGAAGGGTTAAGAAGAAGGAAGAGTAGGGGCAGGAGGAGGAGAAGGAGGAGGCGGAGGAAGGAGAGAGGTGATAGAGTAGGAGGAGGAGAGAAAGGGGTAGAGGATGAGAGGGGAAGAGGGCGGGGGGGAGGGAAGGCGGAGGAGGTGAGATTTGGAGGAGGAAGGGGGCAGGGGTAGCGCAGGACAGAGGAAGAGAAGGAGCAGGAGGAGGAGGAGGCAACAACAGGAGAAGGTGATGGAGATCAGAATGAAGGACATGGAGGAGGAGTAGGGCAGGAGGAGGAGATGAGGAGCGAGGAGGAGGAGGATGAGGAGGGGAGGAGGAGAGAGGCAGGAGGAGCAATTTCCTAAATAACAGCAGAAAATATTGGAAAGCCTGAAAGTGGGACTCGGTGCTGTAGAGTCAATGAATGCATGAATTGTAAAATCGTTATTGTCATTAAAACAAATGTATTGATTAGGCTTAGTTATGACGATGGTCGGCATATTTAGACAAGCGTATCATTTGTGACAATTATCCTTGATATAGATGTAACTATCATGCAGTGTCAGGGTATAGTGGTCAGATGGGTGTAAGTTGTTCAGAGGGATTAATTGTTGTAGATGATTCTAGACACATCATATACTTGATAGAGCTGTAGGCCGTAGTCATGGTCAACAGGAAATTATAATAGGCCGGAGAGCTAGGAGGGGTCCCACCGTCACCCCAACCCACAAAACCTCGAACCAATATTTTTCGAGCCCCATGACGCCCTGATCACAGAAAATAAATGTACATTGCGTATTTGGAATGAAACTCCAGATTATGACGTCCCTAAGCATGGCCGCCATAGTGCAATTTACCCAAAATGTGAAAAATCATAAAATCGTTATTATTTTGATCAAATAAACAAATGAGGTATCAAAATGACAAGCAATAGAAATGAACAAACCACATCTAATTTTTTAACAAAACAAACTAATAATAAAAAGATTTATTGCCAAAAAAATGACCTTTAATATCGATTTTGAGTCAAACATTAAAAATTTTATCAAGTCCTCGAAGAAATTACTTAACGAGTTTTTCAAAACAAAGCCGAGGTAAATAAAACGTGAATTTAACGGCAGCAGTAGTTCGGCCAATTTGACAGACCGTGACGTAAGCGAGTGAATCGCACACGTGAGGTTATTTTGCTCAATGTTCTGGCAAACAAGTTCTGCCAGATATAAGAGTAAGAGTACGATTTGTGTAATGATTAGACTAATCAAATATCTATGCTGTATACAATATAAGCGGCGTCATTTTTCGCGACACCGATATTATCCTAATATACGACTACTGTTTCGGCGATATACACAACAATAGCTTCTCACCTTGTTCTGATAACGCGATAGTAATTCCGATTATATCGATTATTTATTTTATTATTATTATTATTATACATTAATATTAGTTATTGTTATTCCGAGAGGGGAGATCGAGAGGAGAGCGAGATAGAGGAGGGTAGTGGATATAGTGCAGAGAGAGGAGCGCCAAGATAAGAAGAGTAGCATAAAGAGAGAGAGAAGCGCGAGAGAGGAAGGAAGGCGGGGGGGGATAAGAGGTAGAGAAGAAGAGAGAGAAGAGGAGAGAGAGAGAGA
>NW_014577673.1:150096-186839 GCF_000485595.1 Priapulus caudatus
TCGAGTGTAGTGTAGTGACCGGAGAAGAAGAAAACACCTTATAGTGCTAACCCAAGCCTCTTGACCCAACATTTCCAACATGGGGTAGCCACGATCTTCCAGATCCGGGGTAATACAGCTCACATGCTTTACCACCATACAGCTTGTCAGGGGGCGAATCGTTTTGGAATTGTACCAATTTCAGAATTCAGGAAAAATTCAGGACTGAAGTCTGCTAGCTAGCTGTGTCATCCAGGGGAGAACCACAGTCTGCTAGCTAGCTGTGTCATCCAGGGGAGAACCGCAGTCTGTTAGCTAGCTGTGTCATCCAGGGGAGAACCGCAGTCTGCGACGGACGGACGGACGGACAGACGATCATGCGATTCTACAAGCTGCATCTGACTATGTCAGATGAGCTAATAATAATACTTTATTGTTTTATGCAGGATAGGAATAAAGAAATAAACCCGCTTCGGTCGTATAGGAGGGAGCACCCCGATTGGCGGAAATTTGAATAAATTCTGTGAGCTTATAGTGGGCCTATAATTTTTTGGATTATTTTAATCTGGATCACCTTTAAAATATTTTTACCTTTTCTTCTGCAAGTGTTTCAAGTGCAACGATGGTCCCCATGCTGAGATGACCCCCTAATTGCTAAGGTGGTCGCTGCCGTTATTCCCGAAATTGCAGCCTCGATCACTGCAAATTCTCGAGCCCCTCCAAGGGGGGTCCAGTCCCGGGTTCTCCTGCTACGATCCCTAGTATCGATCGCTAGTATGCGTGCCCTGTCTGGAGTAGGTAGCACGATGCAGCAAAAATTGACCCAGTTCTGAACATTGCCTGCAGAGCCATTTCTGGATGCTTGAGACCAACCAGAGTAGATGACTTCTACTTGCTCTGTGGCACTGCCACTCCACACGTTAGCCGAATGGCTTCATCCCAACTGGAGAAATTTAAGCAAGAAAATGACCTTCGCCACCCCCTCATCCAGCATGAATCAGTACAGAAAAGATTAAAGTCCAGGCACAGTTTAATCCACGCGGTTTAACACCTGGATGGCAACATCCAAAACTACAGGATCGCCCTATATGGTCAAAGCATCTTCAGGCAAGCCATCATAAGCTTTCACTCAGCCCCCAGAAATCCCTCCCACCCGGAGCCAACGAGGTATGGCTGACGTGGCTATGCCGAAATAGCCTCAGGACAGGGGTTGGTCGATGGAGGGCACTCATGCAGAAATAGGGATACATTGAAGACGGCCCAATCGAATGCGACTGTGGGGAGGACCAGACTATGGCACATCTCCTGGAATGCCCCCTATTACCAGAGCCATGTAGACGTGGAGACCTTGAGGTTTTCAACCACCATGTCAGGTCCTGTGTGTTGCAGTGGCTATGTCGAGTGTAGTGTAGTGACCCGAGAAGAAGAAGATAGTACCTTCGAGTCCTAACCCAAGCCTCTTGACCCAACATTTCCAACATGGGGTAGCCACGATAAGCTTGCAGTGGGTAGGTCGAGTGTAGTGTAGTGACCGGAGAAGAAGAAAACACCTTATAGTGCTAACCCAAGCCTCTTGACCCAACATTTCCAACATGGGGTAGCCACGATCCTTCCAGATCCGGGGGTACACGCTCACATGCTTTAAACCACCATACAGCTTGTCAGGGGGCGAATCGTTTGGGAATTGTCACTCAAATTTCAAGAATTCAAGGAAAAATTCAGGACTGAGAAATCTGCTACGCTAGCTTGTGTTCATGCCAGGAGAACCCACAGTCTTGGCTGCTAGCGTGTGTCATCCAGAGGAGAACCGGCAGTCTGTTAGGCTAGCTGTGTCCTCTAGGGGAGAACTCGCAGTCTGCTAGCTAGCTGTGTGCATCCAGGGATACCCGCAGACTGCTAGCTAGCCGTGTCATCTCAGGGGAGAACCGCAGTCGTTAGCTAGCTGTGTCATCCAGGGCTCAGACTGCAGTCTGTTAGCTAGCTGTGTCATCCGGGAAGACCACATCGTCGCTAGCTAGCTGTGTCATCACAGGAGAGAACCGAGTCTGCTAGCTAGCTGTGTCATCCGGGAGAACGCGCAGTCTGGCTAGCTAGCCTGTGTCATCGCGGGGATAACCGCAGTCTGCTAGCTTATGCCGTGTCTCACCGGGGAGAACTGCCAGTCTGTTAGCTAGCTGTGCCATCCAGGGGATAACCGCAGTCTGCTAGCTACTGTGTCATCCAGGGAGAACGCAGTCTGCTGAGCTACTGGTGTGTCATCCAGGGATAACCGCAGTCTGCTAGCTAGCCTGTGTCCATCCAGGGGAGAACTGCAGTCTGTTAGCTAGCTGTTGCATCCAGAGGGAACCGCAGTCTGTGTAGCTAGCTGTGTCATCCAGGAGCAAACCGCAGTCTGTTTTAGCCCTATGTGTCCTCCAGGGGAAACTGAAGTCTGCTAGCTAGCCGTTCATCGCAGGGGAGAACCGAAGTCTGCTAGCTAGACTGTGTCTACCAGGAGATAACTGCAGTCCTGTTGCTGCTTGTCATCCAGGGGATAACTGCAGTCTGTTAGCTAGCTGTATGTCATCCAGGGGATAACTGCAGTCTGTTAGCTAGCTGTGTCATCCAGGGGAGAACCGCAGTCTGTTAGCTAGCTGTGTCATCCAGGAGAGAACTGCAGTCTGCTAGCTAGCTGTATGTCATACAGGGGATAACTGCAGTCTGTTAGCTAGCTGTATGTCATCCAGGGGGTAACTGCAGTCTGTTAGCTAGCTGTGTCATCCAGGAGATAACTGCAGTCTGTTAGCTAGCTGTCATCCAGGGGATAACTGCAGTCTGTTAGCTAGCTGTATGTCATCCAGGGGATGAACTGCAGTCTCGTAGCTAGCTGTGGTCCATTGCCAGGGGAGAACTGCAGTCTGCTAGCTAGCTGTGTCATCCAGGGGAGAACCGCAGTCTGCTAGCTAGCTGTGTCATCCAGGGGAGAACCGCAGTCTGTTAGCTAGCTGTGTCATCCAGGAGAGAACTGCAGTCTGCCAGCTAGCTGTGCCAGAAACAAACGATCCCACTAAATAACTACTTCTAAATTCTCTACATACACAGAAACATAATTAGTTATATTTTGGTTAATTTCAATTTATTTGAATAATCTCTATAAACGCTACTAAACGTATACACGAAAAGAAGCCCTTTAGTGCTGGCACATATAGTGGGCGAATCTAGAACTATATGAGCAGAAAATATATTCACCATATTGCAACTTATATATCATTTCATAAGTCACACACTGTTATTATATACAGCTTAGTGATGTCACAGAATTAAGCTTGTGGCGTGTAGCGCCACCTCTTGTTATTAACAAAAACTTTGTAACGAAAACAGATTTCAAACACATCACACAGCTATAACATGCCAACTTTGTCGCGTGATGAAATATCGAGCTTTTAGCGACCCCCGCAACTTTTAATAGCCACCCATATAAATTTCACCACAACTTTATAATGAACACAGTCACAAACGCAAAATAGCATGATATGTATTCTAGCTCAATTTCATTAGCAGATAGTAGTTTAGACCCTTGAATGCATAAAGAGAGTAATATGCATCTGGCAAACACAGTTATGGTTACAATAAAAATATTCAATAATGTGGTTCAGCATATGAATCCATGCGATTCGAGCATTTGCTACACTGACATCCATTTTCCGACTAACATGTAATTTCTCCACCATAGAGGGTTTGTTTTGTTTTAAGGCATTAATAATAGTACAAAATAAATGCGAGCACAAAAAATAAAGAAATGCAATAAAGAACTGTAGCTGAGCACTTTTGCTGTCACTGATCATTGGAAAAACTGCACATAGTGATTGTGTGTCCACTTCTATTTATTAATAGATGTGATACCTTCTGCATTTCTCTGTATCATCATTTCAATGTTAGACCAAAACATTCCTTATCAGACACATAAAAATGGCAATTTTGAATAGCCCGGTTGTACTTATCACCTGGTAGCCTATATTCTACACGTATGAACACTACATGCATAACATACTCGCTACATCGATAAATTATTTTACACACAGTCTCTACGCAAAGTACATGACGTCGCCGGCTTGATCGTGAACTTTTACTGCGGCTGCCAACAGCTCCAGCGGAATCTTGCGCTCATCACTCCCACCCGAGCTGATGCTTGCAATGTCACTGTTCGAAAGGAAATTTAAATGAAAGGGTCAATGACACTGTAGCTCACCACAAAAAAGGACACCAATTAGTGAGTGAGAAGTCAGTTTCGATTGAGCAACCATCGACGTACATTATAGAAACGAAATATGGAGTATATATGAGGAGAATCCCATGTATAGTACTCTTGAGATTAATTTATGTTGTCTTCTAATTTGTATGTGAAAATAATGTTTGAGATGTGAAAGTCTGAGAGGTAGTGGGCGAGTGATGGCGTTACCTAATGATCGCATTTTAACGTTTTTATAATATTCAGATTTAGGCCACTGCCCTTAAAAGCGGGGAGCTCCGTGTGTAACGTGTAAGATTGAACGAGGATCGTTTTTCAGTTAGATTGCTAGTATACCATGTGACAACGTGTGTTTACCTGCATAACACAACTTTGTCAAAGGTTAATTGGTTGCATGGAGTGTTTTACTTCGTTATGAGTTTTTAGGCGGTGCACAATGGTTGCCATCTGATATTGCATTAATAATTTAGAAACAAAATGAATACAATTTGTGACCGGTGATTGGCGTATACCGCTTTTGATGTTCTTTAGCGATGGCGTTTGAAATAAATAGGTTATGCGACTTCGACATGTGTTTGTAAAACTTTACTCCTATGATAGAGTTTTATCGGTTAGGGCGGAAAGGAAATACATTTTTGCATTAAAGATATTGTCAATGAATCTTGTAAAACGAACCAGCACGAGTGTGAACCACCAGGACTTTGTTATCTGCGTGGTCTATATTAACATGCTATTAATATGTGCCAAACCTTATTAATTTGCATGAATTTTTTTTTATTATCAATAACCCCCTAGCCCTTATTCATTCTACAAAAATGGAGCAATCCGTTGAACCTGACTGACTAATGCAATTCCCATTTTTTTGCCAAAAATTGCGTGGCTCGAAAGTACTGTCGACTGGCGCGTGCTCTCAGAAATAGGACGTTTATATGGGAGCATAGGCAGTAAAACTATACCATTTCACATGTGGGTCAACGGTTCTGATTATCGGTTCGATTGGTAGCAATGTTGTTGACGGACGGACGCACGGCCACACGAACGAAACGGAGCTACGGACGGACGGACGACCCATGGACAATTAAGCCTCATGCTTGGACGATGTCAAGGTGAGGCTAAAATGACTGGGGCAATAGTGCGGCGCATATATATATTATATTATACGTCACTATGCTAGAGGTACCCCCCCCGGGCTTGTCACAGATGCGGACACCTCTATTAACGACCATCTTCGATAATGCGCAGAATTGACTCACTGCAAGAACCTTCTCCAGGTGGTGCCTGGCTCTGATGCCACAAGGTTGGGCATAGTAGGCTGGTGCTGGTATGGAGACGCTGCGTGTGCAGCGGACATACGTGTGACACAGCTGATAGGTCAGTTTCTGGAGGTCGTCAGCGTGAAGTTGTTGTGTCCCACAGGGTAGTATAGTGGTCGAATTGGTTTTCCTGATGCGAAAATTAGATAGATACCGCACCGTTACTTGATGTTGGCAATAGGTGTTGTAGTTTCAGATTCCTCTACTAGCATTCACGGTAGAATTATAATGAAAGTGTCAATGACACTTGTCCGCTACAAAAAGGACAAATGAGTGAGTCAGAGAATGTCATGTTTTATATGAGCAAACATTTGACGTACATTATGAAACGAAATTGCATTCTGTTATATCGCTAATAATATTTTTAAAAACCAAAATGAATCAACAATTTGTGACCGTATGATGGCGATATACCGCTTTGTTGTGATGTCGTTTGGTAAAAAGTGCCGCGCAGCGGACAGCGTATTACGTCTTAATGCGGTGACTCTGTGGTGGATGGTGGGATTTATGTAAACCATGTTTTAAGTCCCAAATGTGTTCAAACACGCCGACAGGTGGAGCAGAAATGATATCAGGAACCTTTCAAAGGATGTTGTTGGGCGGGGGATCGTTACGGAAGTTGCACGAGTGGTGCTGTCGTTTAAGTGTCGTTCTCAGAATTAAAGATGGAAGCTCCCATCGGTACGTAGTAGCAAACAATATTGCAAGGACAGAATAGGTAAGCATCATCATTTACCGTACGCAAGCATACGAGTGTTAGAATTAGAGAGCTTGCCACTGTAATTAATAAGCTAGGCAAAACTAACGTACATGGCAGTGGCATATCCGTTACATGTAACACTACTGACGATACAGAATTGCTCATAGAAATTATTGATTTAGGAGCTAAACCGCTCTTCAACCAATTTAGTCTTTTGAAATTTCTTATGTGACATGTTAGCCTCATAACTCCAGGATGTATAGATTCTTACTAGTCAAAACGCCGGCATAGTCAATTCTTGTGGCTAACAGTAAACAAATCATGTCTAACCTCCTCTTTGAGGGTCAAGGTTAATCGAACTGTAATCTTCGCATTGTCAGCAGAAAGTAACATGTTCATGGTCATTTCAATAAGCATAAATATGCTGTGTTAGGTCACCGCTGAAACAAAAAAGTTTTTCAATCGCTCGTCAGACCATGGTCCTCAGAAAATGGTCTAAAATCTTGCCTGTGCCCCCCATTGACTTTGACTACCGTGACTCCAATTTCGGCACAGTGATGGCTTTTTCCTACATGATGCTATACACCGACTCATCAAAGGCCTAGGTCAATGCGTTTTAGAATTTGTGCCGCATTCTGAGTTTCCTCATATACTTAAAGTTTAAGGGGGAATGTTCCCCTTTTTTAACTCTTGACCTTTTGACTTTGACTTTGACCAGCTTCGACATCAATCGTTTCAGTACCCCACGTCGCGAATATCGTTGACCGTACGTCGTGCGGTTAAGATGGTTGTGCCAAACTGTTGACGGCACGCCACGGACGATCATCGATTCTACAAGCATAGCTGACTACGTAAGTGAGTATAATAGGTTATGCGCGTTCCGAAATGTTTTGTAAACTTTACTCTAATATAGACGTTTTATCGGCAGGGTGGAGAGGAAATACCAATTTTGCATTAAAGATATTGTCAATGAAATCTTATAAAACGAACCAGACGAGTGTGACACCACAGACTGTTTGTATCTATATAATATGCTATATAATTGCCAAACCCTACCTAATTTGCATAATTCTTTTTTAAATATCAAAACCCCTAGCCCTTATTCATTTACATACCAAAAATGAGCAAAATCCGTTGAACCTGAACTGACTAATGGCAATTCCCATTGTTGCCAAAAAATCGCTGTGGCTCGAAAGTACGCAGACTGGCGTGCTCCAAAATAGGACGTTTAATATGGGAGCATAGCAGTAACAACTACACCCAATTTCAAACATGTGGGTCAAACGGTTCCGGAGTTATCGTTGACCAAAGCCAAATGTTGACGGACGGACGGACGGACGTACGACGACCCATGGCAATAGCTCAGCTTGACGATGTCAAGGTGAGCTAACCGGACGGACGGACGGACGTACGACGACCCATGGCAATAGCTCAGCTTGACGATGTCAAGGTGAGCTAAAAATATAATGACGCGTTATAGTATGTTTAGGGAGTTGTCACGACTTCAATATCTTCAACTATTAGTCATATTATAGTGCCAGAAGGTCTAGCATTCATACACAGCGAGTATGATGACCAATTGTAAGGGGGGTGAATAACTTGCGAGCATATGTGCCTCACTGACTATTTTCTTGGCAGTGGGAGCTGCCTCACTGGACCTTTTACTTTAGCTACTGTGTTGGTCGGTGGATATGTGACCCAAGTAGATATTTAATGCCTTTCTTACATTTGTAAGGAATTTTGTTACTTACTGATCACAAGGAAAATGGGAATAACAGCATTCACGTTTGATTCACAACTTTAGAATACAGAATTTAGACATTGGTGTAACGAGAACATACCTAAACTGTTGGCCATTGCATTACTTTAAACACGAAATTTAGTAAGGAAAAACAGCTACATCGATTAAAATCCATTCTCCCTGCTTTAACTTACTTAATTGCTTACTTACTACCATTAACTTACTTGTATTCCGAAATGACTGCACAAATAAAAGTCAAAGTCAGTTGGGTGGACGATTGTTGTATCAACAGTCACTCCAGCTGGAATATTATTCGCTTTTCCTTCCTGCAATGGGCAAAATTATTCACAATCATTTTCGAGGCACAGCTGCATATCGCACACGGTGAAATGAGTAAACATCAATTGCGCCTATCGTTCACAAAAGCACCTGCACGCAATTCTAAATTAATTTACACTTTTCGTCAATTTGATCGCGCCAAGGAAACAACAATGTCACGCACCATGTCGCGTTTGTCAGAGCAGAACAGACGAGTGTGGTGACGCTTCTGTACGATGACGAATGTAATGGCTGGCTTGTAATCAGCGCCGAGACTCTGGCAAGTAGCTCTGATCGCCATCAATTCATACTGCAGAACCTGTACACGGAATAGAAACAATAAGTAGTTTCTGTAATAGATCTATCTTGGTTAATTTTTACTCAACCGTATTGATCGAAACGTACTGCTGCCGTTTCGCCTCATATCAGGAGGCTTTCTCAAAGCTGACTGAAGTTATCAGATTTGACCACCAGATGGTGTAGTGGTCAACAGCTTGGTCCACAAAATGGTCTATTATCTACCAACCGAATGAACTTATTTAATGGGTTTCCGAAACGATTCTGTATTGAAAAGACCACAGGTGTTGTGACCAGATGGGCTATACCCTGTGCATTGGCTAGGTATTAGAATATACCCAAAATGCAGGCCTAAATATATACAATCGTAAATAAATGATAGAATGTGGTTCTTTTTACTCACTACTTTATGTATGTATATACTTTTAAAAGACAAAGCAGAGCATATATGCATAAATATACTACTACAAAATACCTGTGTTAAATTATATGATAAGCAATTCTCATTTAGTGTTACACAAAATTGTCAAGCTGGCAAACACAGCACTTGATTTAACATTGCATTTAGTTCCATACGGTAGATTATAAACAATGTGTATGTAAACAGATATGCAAAAGTATATATGCCACATGAAAAGTCACTTTTATCTGTGAGCAGGTAGGTGAATACTACAGTAACCCACCTGTTGTCAAAGCTAATTAAAACATTTTATATATAACAGGGTTAATTTTTACTCAACCGTGAATGTTAGAAACGCACCGCTGACGTTTCGCCTCCTGCCATACCAGGAGGCTTTCAGGCTGCCTACCAGGAGGCTTTCTCAAAGCAAACTGATAATAATCAGTTTTGACCACCAGATGGTGTGGAGGTCAATAGCTTAGTCCACACGTGACTAAGCCTGTATCCCCCCTCGTCCCGGTTGATGTTTGGGGTCTTGCGGATCCAGATGGCCTCCTTAATCCAATGCCTGATTTTGATTGGCTTGCGATCGATGATCTCCGAATTCTCCCAATCGATGGAGTGATTGTCCTTCGCTACGTGGTCAGTGATCGCGGATTTGGTGATTTCGGTAGCCGACTGTTTTCGTTGAGCCCTTGTGAACGATTTGGGTGCTACGGTGTCTACGTCCTTTTTGTGTTCTTTTAGGCAGGTTTCAAATTTTCGGCCGGTTTCTCCAATGTAACTTTTTCCACACATTGCACACGGTATCTTGTAGACACAGTCCGTAATGTTGTGCATATCTGTTCTGTCCTTAGGGTGTACCAAAAGCCGTTTTAGGGTCTCAAACGGTCTAACTGTTGAAGCCACACCTGCATTGTTTAGGTGACGCTGAACTACGTCCGTGACGCCTCTGACATAGGGTAGGACGATCATCGCCTTCGGTTTCTCCGTGGAGGTTTTCTTTTGGGATTTTGTTTTTTCCCGTGACTTTTTCGAGTGTCCAATTGGGGTAGCCGCATTTTTGTAGTGCGTTCTTGATGTGGCGCGCTTCGTGTGGTGTGAGTTGAAGTTTAAGTACTGGTCCGTGTGGGACTTTTTCCTATACACCGTCAGTTTTAGTGAACCATCTTCTCGTTTATGGACGAGTGTGCCGAGGAACGGAATTTTTTGATCGAGTTCTTCCTCGTACGTGAATTTGATATTGTTGGTACTGTCGATGCTATTGAGGTGTTCTGTCCATTGTTGGACTGTACCAGACTTGATGATTTCCAATGTGTCATCTACATAGCGTAGCCACAATTTAGGTTTGAGATCAGACGGTGCTGTCTCAATGGCTTTCGTTTCAAGCCATTCCATGTAAAGATTGGCAACGATAGGCGAGACCGGGCTACCCATGGCTGCTCCGAACTTCTGGTTGTATATTTGGTCTCTGAATTTGAAGTATGTGGTCGTAAGAACGAACGTGAGCAATTCAATGACATCGTCTGTGGTGAGGTTGGTTCGCTTCTTCAATGTTTTGTCTGCCTCCAGTCTCGACTTGATTATGTTAATCGATTCTGGGATCGGAGTGTTGGTAAAGAGTGAGACAACGTCATGGGAGACTAATATCTCGTCTGGTTTCATACGTATTGTTTTGAGTTCCTCTGCTAGCTCTGTTGAGTTCTTGATGTGATGTTCGGTGGTGCCTACCAAAGGGGCCAGTAGATCGGCTAACCTTTTTGACAAATTGTATGCTATGGAGCCTGTGTAATCGACTATGGGTCTATACGGGTTGCCTTCTTTATGTATTTTAGGTGTGCAGTAGATTCTTGGTATATTTTCGGCCGTGGGATATAGGAACTTGTACTTAGCTTCAGTAATTTTGTCTTCTCTTTTCAGACGTTGGAGAATCGCCACTAGTTTGCTTTTATATTTCGTTGTAGGGTCTTTCTTTAATTTCCCATAGGTCTTGTGTAAAAAATTTGGGTAAACGGTCTTGTGTATTAAAACATTTTACTTCCAGAAGCAAAGGAAGGATTAAGAAAAGTGATAGGTAGGTCACATATAACATCAGCATTTCTCAGGTTGGTTTGCATGCTTCTGTTGTATGAGGTTCTAATCAATTAGGGGCCACAATGAAAGGGTGCTTAGAATGGGGGTAAAGACATACACAGCAGAATCAGCACACATGGTATCTGATCTTATTTCATACCTTACCGGAAAGTGATATCGAAAATAAGCCTACCTGCATAAACTGACCCTCACTCACTCCATCCCGGTAGAAAATAATGCGCTCTGGTTTCATTTGCCGATTTGCTTTGTAGAACTTTATCAATAGATTTTTTACCATAACTGATAGCTCAGCTATTATCTCTTGCCTGAAAGAAGAACAAACACTAGGACTGTGTCACACTGTTATTATAACTAGTATGCGTAATTTATTACTGCTTCAAAGAAGATCCACAAGTGCTTTGCAATTGGACACTGGCTCTTTATATAAACACCGGCTTTTTAATTACACTTGTGTAATTACCTTGTTATGTAAGGTGTTTACCATATTTGCATGGGCACAGTTTCATAACCTAAGCCTTCATAATGAAGGAGAAATGACTGTACCTATTATCTAATATTCACAATCAACATTAGAATAGATTGTAATCGATCATCGTATACTCGATCATCGTAATCAATGTAGTATTGTAATCGATCATCGATCGGTTGAGTGCCGCTGACAATTAATCACAAAATTTCAACCGATCTCCATCACTAGTCATAATTGCTTCAATATCGTCCTTCCTGCCTAAGATGATACTTGCCTGTGTTTTTGAACTCTGACATCCGCCGCGTAACGACTAGGGTAGGGATCCATGCTGGCAACCACTGCAGCGACGGAAGGCCTGTGCGTGTCACCTGGTGACGGATGAGTGACGTCTGCTCCAAATACAATCACTGGTTTTTTGAAGATTAGTAGCCTGCATTCACAAATCGGGTGAGCTGACGTTTACATGTGTGACATACGAGCACGGACAGGGACATCGACAGGGACAGGGACATCGACAGGGACAGGGACATCGACAGGGACAGGGATGATACACTTACTAGAAAAGTCCCTTTGAAAACTTCTATGGCCATGGCGACTGAAGTACGCAATAAGCACGTTAATCACGCTGCATTGCTACTGTATATTTTATGATTTGGTCGCTTCATGACATTAGTCTGTGCAGTTTATCTCAAATCACAGTTCTTACAAATGCCACCATTGCCTGGCGATTTGTGGTTGGTGATGTAACAGTAGCTACCTGGCCTCTCGCGGAAGTATGTTGTTCACACCTCCCATCTTTGCGTTTATCTTCATACACAGGTTGACCAATGTCTGATCCATTTTCTTTACAGCGTTCTTTTGCTGAATGCACTGTGTCGCCAGCCCCATCACTACGTCTCCAACCCGTTTCACTTCAGCTGCACATGAAAACAAGGTGTCAAGTATTACGGAATTTTTCTGATCTACACATAATTAACAAAATATCAAAATAATTGGAAAATGTCAATTTCTTCAAGTCAGCTAATGTCAGTTGAATGGAAGCAACGTGCGTGCAATTTCTAATTAGTATTTCCCATAATCAATTTTACATATAACATGTCTGCACACACAAAACTATGCACGTGGCTATATTAAAACATGACAAGTATTAACGTGGCAATTTAAGTATTACAACTTTCACAAGTTAACGAAATAGGCATTCCTTACTGCATTTTCATCCCATAATACTGCCTATTTGTGAGGATATAGATGCACATATGTATCATGAGTGACACATATGCAACCACTATCACTTTTCTATGCATTAACCGTGAACTCATGATGGCCGAAATATCGGATGCCAAAAGAAGGGTATCAATTGTTTGAAGAGCTGAAGCCATGACAAGTTCACTGTTAATTCACGGAAAACTGGTCGCTTGCACACAAAGATGTAAATAAGTATCATCGCAAAGCATTATGGGATGACAGTATCTTTAGCCTGCGAAAGTTCGAATGCATCAATGTTTCCGAGACCACTAAATATAAACAAATAACAGCGATGAGAAACCGGCAGGTGTGAACGACATCTAAACCTATTGCACATAATGTCAGCACTAATACATGCATTTATTGCGCACACGTACACTACCAATAAACTGATTCATTAACAGTGATTAAGCCAATCATACTTAAGGATACACTCAGGGTTACAGACAGGTACCACTGTAAAGAGCATTACAACATAACTGCTCATTAAAGCCAATCAAACACACATCTATTTAATGAAAGAGATGTCACTCTACACTCACTGTGACATCACAGAAACCTCATCGCTATATAGCTAATTACGTGACAGCAGAAATTGTAAAATGAAATATACAAAATATGAAAAAATATATGAAAAAATTCTTTTCCCACATTTCTCAGAAATAGCAAAGGTCGGTACAATTGCTGCTTTAGTACTCACTATGACTTATCTGTGGCCGATTACCATCAACAAACTTTAAAAAAAGTTGTGTCGTTAGACATAAATAGGTTGACAAAATAACTGATGTTTCAAACTCCCATTTGCCGCTCACTAATTACTGCACGCTGCTGACGTCATCATCTCAATGTAAACAAATGCGTGCAGCAACAGCATGTTCAAAACAGCTGTAACAGCGTTTCTGATTCACATGCTGGGGTGGCACGCAGTGCATTCTGGGATAGTGCACGCTAATGACGTACCTATTTTAAAGGGTGTGCTGGGGTTTGCAATAGCCAGGTGGGCATACATGGGGATGTTGAACTGTTTGGGAGACCACATACGTAACAATCTACACATACATAGCTGCCCAGAGGCACCACCTATCAACTAAAACAAATCCGAGTGTATCCTTAAGGGTGACAAAAAGAGCCACCATATAAACCAACATACAGTACATACCATATATACTTGCAGCCCGAAATCCTAGCACCACAACAATGAGTTGTAGATTGGGATTTGCAGCATGCAATCTTTTGAATATCCCCTCTATTGACATTACATCTGCACGCTCCATAGTCAGTGCTACTGGGTTAGCACATATTGGCATTCCTGTTGTCTTGATCATATTCTGCAGTTTTCCAGCAAATTGCCTGTGAAACAAAAGTGCATAATATATAACATAACATTCATCTTAGTTGTGTTTATTCAGTCACATCAGCAACACCTTTTCTATATTTTGATTTTCCAATCTCACAGTATCTCTGCACTACCTTTTAAGATCACCCCTACTCCACCCCCCTTGTCTCACCCCCAGCCTACTTTCCTAATCTACATACTGTCTTGACATTTTGCTTTATCCCTTCTTAAATGGGCCTTCCCACATAGATCATGCACCAAACATAGAATCTGGTAATTTTAATGTTGAATACCGTTAAACCTCAAAGACAGTTTACTTCAAGACACACTTGCACATAACTGTAGTACATAGGAAGAAAAGGTAATATGAAGACTTCTAATAACAAATTCACCCATAAATTGGTAGGTTTAGTTGTTAACAAGTGCCGCGGAGCGACAGCGCTCATCTAACGTCTACTGCGGTGACTCTGTGGAGTGGTGGGATTCTAGTGAACCCTGTTAGTCCCAAATGTGTTCACATACACGCCGAAACAGTGGAAGGCACAGGGATGGTATCAGGAACCTTCTCAAAGGAATGTTCGTTGGGATCGTTATGAAAGTTGCCACGAGATGGCGCGTACGTTTAAGTGTCTTAAGATTAAAGATGGAAGCTCCCATCGTACGTAGTAGCAACAACTATTTGCAAGACAGAATAGGTAAGCACTCATCCATTTACCTACGCAAGCCTACAGGCTGAAATAGAGAGCTGCCACCTGTAACTAATTAAAGCAGGCAAAAACTACACAGTACTATCACCACCACATGCACTGGCAGTGACCACTGGCAGTGGCATGCGTTACATGTAACACACTGACAGTACAGAATGCCATAGAAATTATACGATTTAAGGAGCATAAACCTTCTTCAACCAAATTTAGCTTTTGAAATTTCACTGTGACATTGTAGCCTCATACATCCAGGCATGTATAGATTCTACTAGCAAACCCGGCAGTCAAATTCTTTCTAACAGTAAACAAATCCATGTTTAACCCTTCTCTTGAGGGTCAAAAGGTTATCCGACACTTGCTCTTCGCATGTCAGCAGAAAGTACATTTCATGGTCCTTTCAATAAAGCCATAAAAATGCTAGGTCACCGCTGAAACAAAAAAGTTTTTCAATCGCTCCGTCAGACCATGTCCTCAGAAAATGTCTAAAATTTGCCCTGTGCCCCATTGACCTTTGACCGGTGACCTCCAATTTCGGCACAGTGATGGCTTTTCCTACCATGATGCTATACACCAACTATCACGAGCCTAGGTCGAGCCGTTTAGATTTGTGCCGCAATTCTGCATTTCCTCCCTATACCTTAAGTTAAGGAAGGAATGTTCCCCCTTCTTATACACATCTTGACACATTTTGACCACCAACTCGTTTTCGGATTACCCCCCCACGTCCCGAATATCGTGACCGTACGTCGAGCGGTTAAGATTTGTGCCCAACTGTTGACGCACGCACGCACGCACGCACGACGGGACGGACGGAGGGACGCACGCTCATGCGATTCTACAAGCTGCATCTGACTATGTCAGATGAGCTAAAAACAAGACACTATTTAAACCTGCTATAACCTTTACCATAATTCCTGCATGCTACAATTACGCTCATCTGCAAAGGAAACTAGTGCCCAGGATTTTATCTCCATGCCAGTGTGGAACTGTTTCTGAATCATGTTCCACGCACCTCGAGCCGGTTTTCCTATTTCCTACAACAGAAATTTCTTTCCTTTTACATGTTGTGGGGACAATAAACTGCACATAGTATAATTTTATAAATGTATTGTAATTAAAGTGAAAAAGTCACAGAAATTTATAAATGCACGATCAAGACAGTTCAGACCAATTACTGATTACATATTTTATTTTCATTTTCCTATTACACCGTCCAATGGTAACTATATGCAAAAAAAACAGAGTTAAAAATGTGCCTGTGGCACACATGGCAAGTTCACTAAATCAACGTACATATATCTTTGTGCGAGTTTACAGTTCAACACATCACAAAGTGTATTTTTTATTATTACTGATCATTGGAACAATTACCTCATTTTTGTATTGTATTGCAGGTGGCGGCAATACACGTCCTTCTACATCTGTCATTTTGTAGTTCACAGATATGCCAAACTCCTGGACGTATGGATTGCTGTTGAAGTCCATCTTACGCACCTGTTAACATGAATATATCCCATGAAACAGGGACTTACGTGCCAATCAGTTCAACAACGCACACGCCCTGTCCACAATCATAGCAGCTATTTTTGGTTTTGATTACCAAATCAATCATATATGTCTTGCCTTCATATTGTTTCTACTTATTTGTAAATAATGTTTTTACCTGAAGAAGTTACCTGACCATAACAACACATGCATTTTTTGTCGACATACCAAATAATTCAATCATTAAACTTTCATCGTTTCACATTATTAGATTTGTGACTACGTGTGTTCAGGGGCGTACCTACGGAAAATAGCACCTATGGCGAGCACTTAAATTGCGCCCCTGTCCAAACATCTGACACTCATCTTATAAATAGCTTTACTATAATATACAGGGACGTAGCCAGCTAAAAAAAATGTGTGGGGTTCTTACTACTTAGTGCTACAGATGTGGACTTTCATACTATAGAAACATAGGATATGGCGGCAAAGCCGCGCACGATATAGCGCCGTTAAGCACGAAGCACCTAAGGGGCGTCTGGGGGTCCTCCCCCAGAAAATATTTGCAAATTTAATGGCTCCAAGTGCAATTTACCAGCACTTTGAAATATTATTTTTAGACATGAACAAATGGTTTTTGAGTAACTTTTCGCCACATAACGGACTTATGGACCCGATTTCTCGAGCAAAATCAGTTTAAATCTCCAAATCTCAATATAGCTGTCATTGATTTGTAAAATGATTTAAACTAATTTAGTGACGGTCACTTTGACCCGGTTTAAAAGGTTAATTTTATGGAAATATATAAAAACTTTACACAATGCTAAATTAATTATTTCTCACTTTATTCTCACAATACTGAAGGAATCATACATAGACGTATACTGAATAATTATCCTGTAATTAATGAGTCTTAATGAATTTCTGGGAACTAGTTTTCATTGTGATTAGAAGCGTAGACAATTAGAGATGTTCCAGAACTTTTTTATTTTGTATTAATCTGGCAGTGTAAAAACTCTCACTTCTGACACTCATGTTAGTGCGGAGTCACTCGTAATCGGACGATTCTGAGGATTGATTATTACATTGTGACAACGAGCCTACACAGGCCTCATGTTGTTTGTTTGTTACTGTCTGCGATCTGTTGACCTTTGCTTTAATTATGTAGAATTTGTCATCCGAACAGGACTTGTGTATGTACATGTTTGTGTCCACTCACTAAAATAATAATATGGCTACTGCACTGTGAATGAATGTGTGCTGCACAATGCTGCGAAGCGATCGATAGTGAGGATCGACAAAACTTTTCATTGTTGCCAATTTTGTTAATTTGCCCTTCAAGTGGCGCCCAGGGCAAGTGCCATACCCGCCATACTTTAGTTACGCCACAGTGTGTTCCGTAACTAGAGGACATCTTTCTTTATATGCATGTGGTCTAGGTGATCAAAGAGTTATCCATTGATACGTCTAACCATATAGAAAATCCTTACACATACCCAGTCATTTATTTGTCTTTCACGCTCAGGCGCAGGCCTTGCTGTGGCACGGATCATATTCGTCGTCTGTTCTTCTGTTAGCTTTTTGTTGCATTTCTGGCCAGCAACAATATTACATACCTGCAACAGCCCCTCGTGTAAAATAACCTCATAACAACTAGGAGTCCAGTATGGTGTTGGGCTTGAGTATTATCATAATCGGTCTAATTTTCATCCTATAAATGGGGACACCACAGGTTGGGCCATAATAAAAATCTTGTATGTTTGCCCTCACCCGACCGACCTGCCAAAAAGGGGCAGACTCAAACATGTTTATTGCTCTTTCGCATTTTTTTTTTTACAAATTGTATCACTGTACATTATATAAATCTGTAGGCAATACTTTATATGTACCAAGCAAAACAAACATTCAACATAAAAGGTATCTCCACACAAGCACACGCGAGCATGTAGACACCATGCTGCATTTGTACAAAGACCCCCCCTCAAAAAAAAGAAGCCTACCTACCTACCCCAAATTTTCAGCCTGGGTCGGGTGAGGGCAAACGAAGATTTTTTTAATTGTGGCCTTGGAGAGGAGAGATATTGCAATACACAATATAAACATTAATACGCAATGTATATTACTTTGAGTGATGTTACCTGATGTCACAAACTTATACAAGTTAACGGGGAATACTGCATATCTGGAGCTAACATTAAATACGAATTAATGCCGGCAATGTTACGATGTATATACCTCAATTGGCAAGTACGTATTTCTGGCTGGATTTCCTACATGGAGACAAGGCAGGTTTGGGTATTTCAACACGCATTTATACGTATCCTTGAAGTACTTCGACACTGTACATTGCTCTGTCTTGCCGGGTGCAACTTCCAATGGAAACCTGTTAAATTAATAGCAATACTAAAGTGAAGATTAAAATGCATTTCTTGAATTTTAGCACCTACTTATTCTTTGCCCAGTTCTTCACTTCAACACATATATTTTTCCCTTCGTCAGAATGAAGTTCATTTCAGCTGATTAATGTGGTAATGAGTATAAGATTAATATAACCTAAAATGTTTTACATTTTTAAAACAATGGAAATCTCACCAATATACTTTTCACAACAAAAATCTCACCTAGAAATAATTTAAGATTTACAGCAAAACCTATAGTTTTACAAGCAACATTTCGAGTTCTGATAGTCGATATATCGACCAAACACTTCAACAATAACACTTTAGCATCAAACCATATTAAAAATGTGCAAAAGTAAAATCACAAAAATGAAAACATGTGCCCTTTCTTCAGGTAGAATCTGATAAGAAATTTACCTTTTAAGTGTTTGAATTTAATCAACTGATCAACCACTGAATAACTATGTCCACGAAACTAAGAAGACGTTGAAAGATGAGGTAAGGAAACTCACTTTTCTGTAGCTGCTGGATTCCTTGTCAATCCAATCACACGGTACTTCCTCTTGATGTGTCCCATGTGTGTCACCTCAACCTTCAAACCTAAAAGAGCCTAATGATTTAATACACTGAACATTCATGGAGTCATTAAATAGCAGTCACAAAACCTGTATGATTTATAATCATAATTATTATACTAAATACACTACAGGGTAAAATGAAAGCTCAGCTCACCTGGGCAATGAAATTGTAAATAATAGACTTCTAACAAGATACATTCAAATGGGCTTCTAATAATATAAATCTCAAATTCGAGTGACTATACTGGTGGTAAGATTGCACTATTGTAGCTGGTAGCAAGCAAACTGAGCAGGCGAATTTCAAGCATGGATATCAGCAGGGCAAATATCAGGGACGATGAAAAACTATGGATAGCATCTACCTTTACCTGTAATCTCCTTTTTGAACATTGACTTTTTGTACACGTCCATTGGTCTACTGGGATTGTATCTATCGTTTCGTGTACTGAGAACCTCTTCCATGAATTCGAGGACTGTTTGAGACTTGTAGAATGCTGTCGCAGACACTACAAGAATGATTGAAAACAACAAATGTAGCTTCGTTCCCACATTTTTTTACTCATAAACTTTTGCTATCAGAAATAAGGAATTGTAGCTCATGTTCACTTTAGACACTTGAATGAGCCATGACCAGCTATGTTTCACATATCAGTGTAAAGTGTATTTCATGACCTTTACAATTTGGCAGTCACAGTAAACCACATGCTGAACAAAGAGCACCCTTAATTGGAAGGCAACAATTAAGGCCCACTGGATTACATCTGCCCATACTATTAAAACTGCCCCTTTGACCAACAGCTTTCGTTTACCATTTTTCTTTCATCTTCATTCTTCCACTTTTGCACAGCGCACACACTGGGCAAAACTTGGATATTTGCCCTTTGACCCCTCACCGGTAGCTTTGACTGACATGCCTTTTGACTACCCCTCATGTAAAACATGAGCAATGCAGATAAATTCATTTAAACTTGTGCATTAATCGTTTACACGCAGGGCAGATAAATACATGGATGCTAATGTCATACTACTACACGCTCCATCTGACTGATTACATCAGTCAAGCTAATAACCAAAAAAATGTTACTTCACAAACGTGGCAAATCTATGCTCTTTTAGACTTCAATACTGCAGTGCCCAGGAGGTAACACACAAGATGCACAGTGATGTGATGAATGAATAGCAAGGCATATTTATAAAAACAAGGACAAAAAAAGATACCATCAATATTCAGCATCATCTTCCACTGTGAAGGGCGCACACTTTGATAGAAACCAAACCAGACATCACGGCCCCCGCCTAGAGAGTTATTATCGTTGCTTGACGGTGGTGAGAAGTACGAGCGACCTACAGGAGTATACCTAACCAAATAAAACACAGATTTACTAGTAGATCATTGGTTTTGCTACATCGATCAACACGTGGCATGAAGATCATGCGAACACTGCTATCGAATTGCTTCCCACAAACTCGTCTAATCACGACGTAACAAATTCCCATGTACCTCATGCTAGGTAGTTGTCTCATCACAACATCCAGCGCCTGAATGGCATCATATGGCACGATGTTAGTCTTTCCTTCAACCATATTCTTCAGATTTACTAGACTCACTTGCGCTGCCCACTTTATAGAAACCTTGAATTCGCGAGACTTTTGACGCTCCTCATCATAGTAATCCAATGTAAGCTCCATCTAACATGACAAAAATGTCACCTTATTACTACAGCACACAATACGATTCCAATCAACCTCAAATTCATACTACTGGACGCTTGCAGCACCAAGTCTTCAAAAAATAGCAGACAAAAATGATTGCACACGAATTCGTTTTAGCACTGAAATGAATTAATATCATTAAAAAAGACAAGAGCAATTTAATCACACCCGCTCTCTTCCTATCGGCAGTTCACGTGTAGTGTACATATTGCAGGCGCCGTCAAACACTGGGTGGGAGTTGCCAAAGACGTGCTTTGCATCTTTAACCACCTGGCTAAAAATATTCCTATTGAATAAAAAACAGAAAACATCCTAATAAACTTTGTGTTATAACGTCATATTAAATTGTTGACCGACTATAAATTTAAATTACTCATTAAGCTGTTACACTTGTGTTGCTTATTTCCAATTAAAATAACTGCTAAGGTCTTACAAGTTTGTACCTCTTAAGACGTTTTGGCAGCTTTTCTACAGCAAAAGCAAAATCATAGTGCTGGAGATACGAGTCCGGGATTTTCAGAGCAAAATGATTTGCTCTGAGAACGATACGCCTTCCAACTTTCCCAACACCGGGGCGTTTGGGAAAAGACAGGGCCGTAGCTTTAGCAGCTTGTATCAGCTCAAGTCCGAGACTCTGTAGTGAACCTACAGAAGCAATTAAAATAATAAATTATCATAATCTTCTTTTAAATATTGTATTCATCTCAGCTGATGTGTTTTATGTCAAATGGGAAAAGGGGAAATAAATAAAAACGAACCACCAGCGAGATCTTCCGATGCAGATTCTCTTGCGGCAGTGACTGATGCTTGCATTCCCGGTTTGTCTTCTTGTGTGTGCTTGGGTGTTACCACTTCCATTGGCCTCGTCTTCATAGTCAGTCTTTCTTCTGAAGCCATGCTTGGCTTAGCTTGCTCTGGTGGCATCTTCATTGGCCATTGCATAACCCGTACAAATTCAGTAACATATATGTATGCAGGGGTTGAAAGTATGCAATTCAAGTATGTACTCTGTTTTACTGTCGGATTCTCCGATTTAACATAAGCAGGACTCTGACATACGTATCCTAAAAATCAAAAACATTGAACACCATATTTCTTGCAGCGTTTCAAATCAAGACTCTATGGCAATTTACAGCAGAGAATGTGGTAACTTATGCCATTTAAAGTCACATTAGTCATAGTTACTACCTTTGTTGGGTCATGTTTAGGTATGGCACCCATTGATTCCGGCCTGTGTTGTGGCGTCCCCCAGCATGTTTGCTGTTGTTTGTGTGGTTCTGGAGCCTATAGTATGAATACATGCCAAAAACTTTTCTAATTTGTTTTGTCACATGTACGAAACTCATATTGAACACCGGTTATGAGGTGACACTTGGTAACTCTAGTCAACCAAGTACCATATTATAAACAAAAAAGTTGCAGAAAGGCAGGCTATCATGTGACTGGATACTAAATTCTCAAGTTAAAATATACATTCATCCCCACTAATGCTCCATTCTGGCATTCTGGTCCTAAGTGATGGCCTACCTTCGCTGGTTCCCGTCTAGGCATTTCTCTAGTTGGTTCGATCTCGCGTTGTACTGCCGCACTTGCCTGCTGTTGTTTGTGTGGTTCTGGAGCCTATAGTATGAATACATGGCAAAAAAAAAATTTTTTAATTTGTTTTGTCACATGTTACGAAACTCATACTGAACACCGGTTATGAGGCAACACTTGGTAACTCTAGTCAACCGAGTACTGTCTTAAGCTGGGTTTACACTACCGACTTTATGCTGTCAAATTGTCGAATTGGAATAATTCCCAATTATACAACTGACAATCGATAGTGTAAAGGTAAAGGTTGCACGAGCAACTGGTTAATAGCAACTAGTTGGGAGATTAAAGCTGGGTTTAGACTACCGACTTTATGCAGGCAACTTGGTGTTTTTTATATTTTCTACCAACCTCTCTATATAATATATAATTAATATATTATATAATATGTTCAAACCTCTTATGTTATCGACCCTGAGGCGGCAAATATTTCAACATTTGACCCGTAGTGTACATGGGGTCACACGGATATGCATTTTTGCATGTATTCCATCCCGCCAGTGTGGCGCCGATCGCAAAAACGTGCTCTCCCCCTAGGTGGAGGAACACACCTCCTCATTGCTGTTCTATGAGTGGCCCGCATGGCAAAAACCTATACAATTCAGTTTACGTTATACTTTTACGATTGTCGGTTGTACAACAGTGAAACTGGTACAATTCGCCAATTTGACAGCATGAAGTCGGTAGTGTAAACCCAGCTTTAAACAGATATTACGGCAGGCTCCCATGTGACTGGATACAAAATTTTCAAGTTTACAACTTTATATATAAACATTATATACATTCATCACCACCAATGATCCATTCTGGTCATGAGTGATGGCCTACCTTCGCTGGTTCCCGTCTAGGCATTTCTCTAGTTGGTTCGGTCTCGAGTTGTACTGCCGCACCCGCCTGCTGTTGTTTGTCTGGGTCTGGAGCCTAAAGTACGAATACATCTCAACTTATTCTAATGCTTGGTTAGCTGCATTTACAAGACATGCATTGGGCAAAGGTTCTGAGCTTCTAGGCTCATACACTCCAGTATCTGCAGTGCCGCCTAACATCAAAAAGGGATTATTTAATCCCTGACCAACAGTGTGTCAAGCTGCCAATATGCATTTTCATGATGCGCTCCCCATCACATATATGTGTGCACCAAGTGAAAATTTGTACAGGTAATACTATTAGAAAAGCTGCATCTGCCTATGTCAAATGGCGGTATATACACACCATTGAAAGGTAATATGGTGAGGCATACGTCCAGAAAGAATTTCATTACCTTTTCAGCACCTGTAGCTGATCTTGCTCCATCCTCTGGTTTACTTTCTTCATCTTCATGTCAGACAGAAAAAAAGCAATTGTTTATGTAATAGCACACACTCATTATTCATTAGATAAAATTCTACGATACATAGGGTCTTTACAAATTGAGCTTTCAACACATTTGTGCAATAACCATTGGTAAACATAGCTACTACACGAACCTAAATTTCTCTGTAGATTTGAGCCCTATGTGAAGCACACTGGGAGAACTTCTACTTGTGGTTAGACTCATGACACTAATCTGATTGAAAAACATTACCGCAACAAAGATAAAAAATAATACTAAACCCCCCGTTTAAATTGGAAATGGAGACGGTTTATTATATAAAAATAACCAGATTTGACAAATATGAAGTGCTGATAACCAATAATGAATGTAGGTCTAATATATTCAAACCACAACAGCTGGTATTACTAAAAAAAACTGAAGAAAGGAGATAAAGCTGATAACTTTACACAATATACCTTTAAATGAATAATTTATCCAAATTTAAAAAAACTTATGCTAGCTAAAACCACACCACGATGGGAAAATTGAATCACCTATTTCAATAGAAGTAGCCTTATTATTCGCATGGGCATCAGGGTCTCTCTAATCCCATCTTCAATTTTTAAAATTTAATATCGTGACATTTCCCATCAATATTGTGGTAATGTAGGCCTACTGCAGAATAAATTCCAAAGCTCGGCTGCATGAATCACTTAGGTCTTAGGACCTACCAAAATCTAGTTGAACCATGCCTCTTATGGCTAAGCGAATAATTAGTACATCTAGGCTTTTGACAGCATAAAGATAGTGATTGAATTTTTAGCAATTCCTAATATTTAATACTACATTATCTAACATGTTAAACTAAACATGCGCAGCCTAACCATGCTAACTTAGCCCAGTTAATAATTACAGTGTATCTGTATGCTGCGACTAGCGCGAGACTCGCACAGAATAGTTTGACGTTGGATCAAATTATGTGGTCTGTTCAAGATATGAAATAGTACTAGATGCATGGGGTTTCATTACAAGAACATGCACATTTCATAAACAGTGCTCATGCAGGCAACGCCGCAATGCACCAGTGGTACATGCATGAAAGATGACCCGCCTGGTACGTTGGCAGGTGGCTGCAAATTTATTACATGTATACACTTCATTTATGGTGATTTATTTTAATTATTTTTTATTTTCATTATTGAATTGAATATTGTATCATTTAAAATTATTATGAATTTTACTAAGCACACCACTTCATATGTAAAATTACCTTCTCTATAACTTGAAAAATGTAAGAGCAACATTTCATTTCATATCTCGAGTTTAGTGCTTATATTTTACAAATCAAGTTTGTGTGAGTTGTTGTATCTTGAGTTGTGGTAATAATTTACAAATTATATGTATGGGCAATATTTAAGCAGTCCTACCTGAGATGGATCAGATAACATTAACAACAGCAAGACTATTATCATTATAATCATTAACACCATCACCACTGGCACGGCCACCATCACCACCACCATCGCCGCCACCACCGCCACCACCACCGCCACCAACACCAGTGCCATCATCACCACCGCCACCACCACCGCCATCACCGCCAACACCAGTGCCATCATCACCACCGCCACGAACACCACCATCGCCACCGCCATCAACACCAGTGCCATCATCACCACCACCACCACCACCGCCATCACCACCAGCACCAGTGCCATCATCACCACCACCACCACCACGGCCATCATCACCACCACCACCACCACCGCCATCACCACCAGCACCAGTGCCATCATCACCACCACCACCACCACCGCCATCACCACCAGCACCAGTGCCATCATCACCACCACCAACACCACGGCCAACACCACGGCCATCACCACCAGCAACAACAAAGTCAGCAACACAACAGTAAACAGTACCACAGCGAATCCAAGTACTTAATTAAGCACTATTCTCTCTCGCATAAAATCCTTGTGTATAAAGCAGTCAGTGTGTTAGCCAGAGACCCGTCTACCCGGCTTTTGGACGGCCTATACTTGGATGGGGTCATACATGAGGGCGGCCCAATTTTACCCCCGCATGAAAATAAAATTGTCCGTTTTAGAACATCACAGCTCTAAAATACAGTCTAAAATTAGTAAAACTTGACATCTTCTCCATTTTGAGGTCATACATGAGGGCGGCCCAATTTTACCCCCGCATGAAAATAAAATTGTCCGTTTTAGAACATCACAGCTCTAAAATACAGTCTAAAATTAGTAAAACTTGACATCTTCTCCATTTCATAATGCAAACCTTTTCAGCAGAATAATTGAGGGAGATGAATCCATAAATGTTGTCAGTGAAACATCATTATATAGAGTAGAAGACACCTTGTATAACTGACAACGGTGCTTATGAGAATATAAAATCATCAGATACCTGTCTTTTTGGCATTTCAGACTAAATTTCCTCCATTTTAAGGTAAGGTTTAAAAAATATTCCACACCATAGGTGGGTGAAAACCCCTCCCACACCCTCCCTCTTAAGGCACTTCACGCCCGCAGCATCCTCGCTTCGCTCTAATTTTTTTTCCTGGCTAACACCCTGAAAGCAGTTGTATTACCAGCTGTTCTCTACTGCTCGGAATCATGCACAACATACAGCCGATATCTGAAGGCAGTGGAGATTTATCATCAACGCTGCCTCAGACGAATACTGCATGTAAGCTGGGAAGCTGAACGAACATTAGTATTCTTTAAGAGCCTCACTGCACAACTATTGAAGGCCTGATCATAAAGAGTCAACTACGCCGGTCAGGTCATGCAGTGAGGATGCCCGACTCCAGTCTACCAAAGCGAGTTCTCTTTGGCGAACTCAAAGAAGGGAAGCGAACAGGTGGTGGATAGAGGAAATGGTTCAAGGATATTTTTAGGACAATATAAAAGCTAGCTTAAAAAGAAATATGACATATTAACACTGATGACTGGCAGGCTAGCTGGTCTGAGACCGACCTGGATGAACACTGTTTACGACAGTGTTGTCTATTTTTAGATGGTCAGGCGCCAAGAGGAAGCAGATCTTCCACCCTTACCCCCTGGAAACTGCTGTCAAGTGTGTGGCAAGATGTGTGGTATAGGATTTATGAGTCATCTGAGAATGCACAAAGAATAATTTTAGAACTTCTAGACAATCATACTCGCCTGCGAGTGTTTCCACAGCAGAAGCAGCAGCAGTAGTATACTCGCTAGCACTAATAGTAACAATATGTGTAATATACATTACTTCTACAAACAGAACTCTGACAAACCGTAATATTTTGAAAGCCTGTTTTAAAATAATTGCAATAATCATTACTATTGACTTCATAGTCAGGTTAAGCCACAAATAATGGACCAAGGGTGATTGGCAATTATCTATGGTCTACATAGAGAGCCGAAGATATGACGTCACATTTCCATGGTATCATGCTCACTGGTTCTAAGCAATTGGTATGCTGTATATATATATGCTGTCTGCTGTAATGTATCTATCAATAGGTCATATAGCACATTAATAAATTTGATGATGTACCAAACATACACGTACAGTTTATCACGTGAATAGAACATCAGAGGCAAGGGGTCAGGGGAGAATTATAATGAGATGAATAAGAAAATGGAATATCACATGACCAGGAGAGTTATTGTTCACTTTCAACTTTTGAAAATCTATAAAAACTATAATTATGACTCTTAAGGCCCGCTTATGTCGGCCTTACGACCTAGTCGCCGACAAGATATGAATATCGTACGTCAAACACCGGCCAGATCGCCGATAAAAACATCGGCGACCAAACTCGACATGAGTTCTATTACGATTGAAAATACGGTCGCCGACTGCGATCGCAGGAATAGAACATGTTCTATTTCTATGCGGCTGTCGGCGACTAATCGTGAGTGGCAGCCAATCACCGCAGTGTGTCGAGTCACATGATTATTAAAAGTCACGTGATTAATAAAATGGCAGCCTACACGCCACTCGTCAGCAGTTTACAAGGAGGGATTATTGCACAAACCCTTTCTCAAATATATATAAAGTTTTCCGTATATCACATAAAAAAAATTTCTGCACATGATTATAACGATGTTCAGAAAATTTAGGATAGATTTACGAAGTTACATGATGTTTACTGGTAAGCGCCATTTTGTTGGTCACGTACGTGACTCGTTTTATGTAGACTGGTCCCGGCGTCAAGCTTGCTCTGTTTGTGCTAAAGAACTGCTTGTGCTAGTACAAATACTGGGGCCGCGAACCCGTCTATGTTTCATGCAGGAAGGCTGCAATCTGATCGGCGATGTGCAGCGTAGTCACTTCAAGTCGACATGAGTGTTGCTACGCTGCTAATCGGCGATAAAGTAGTCGCCGATAGTCAAATCGTAGGCCGACATAAGCGGGCCTTTAGAGAATGATGATTACAATCTGGAACAAATCACAACATAATTTTCACGCAGTAAAGGTATGCGAGTCTTGCGATTGTTTAGAACCAGCTGGTTCGTTGCCATGCCAACGTGACGTCACATTCGAGTGCTCTGTATTCCTCACAGCCACTTTCACAATGCTATAGACTATTATATTTTTATATATAGTGAGAACTTGGTTGAAGTTGTTGCAGTCATAACCCTGCAGACCCTTTACCACAGTGAAAACGTTACTGCAGCTATAGAAATTTAACCTCTATTTAATGTTTAAACAGTAGAATTGCGACATTACTCGCCAATAAAGACAATGTTTACAAATAGGCCGTGGCTACGCGATCGGTTCCGGATGAGGAGCCGCTAGGCTACGCGTCCGGACATCCATCTCACACAGTGATCTTGCGACACGTACACGCATGATTGCGCAACGGTACGCTCTGCTGATTGCCGAGTGCAGGGGTCGAAATTAGCGGTATCCCGAAATCCGCGGGATAGTAGATTCTTGTGTTGGATACCAGATTTCAATGCTTGATATCCCGCCGGGATAGTAAAAAAAAACACATCAAAATCGGGATAGTTGTTGAGTTATCAACTTTATACAGCAGCGCATCTGAGCGAGTGTGCGCGATCTGAGCGGGCTCAGGCACCCTCACTATGCCACACTAGCGTTAAGCCCGGCACACACGTGAGTAATTTTACTCAAGTAAAATGACGCACGAGCCATTTTACTCACGTGTGCGGCGGATTTTCGATGAGTAATTTGACGCATGCGTCATTTTACTCAATATCAAACGTGTTTGATAATTTTTGACTCATGCGTCATTTTACTTGAGTAAAATTACTCACGTGTGCGCCAGTCTTTATACAGCAGGCATAGCATATTTGCAAGCGCAAGATCATAAATGTGATGTGTATACATTGTATCAAGCGAACCAGACAATGCGTCTAGACAATACGTCTGCAGTGTACTTGTCTGTGCATATCTGTGAATCTGTTTTCATGTTTTTATATAATAACTAGAAAGGGCAGTTGTCGCTAGGACTGTCATCGATGCCCACCTCATCGATAAATCGCGATGGATTTGCGTCCGATATCGATATCGAAATAAATCGAAAAATAGCGATCCGATTTTTTTTTTTATTTTTTTTTGCTAAAATGTAGCCAGCGGAGCATCGGTAGCATTTTTGACTGAGCGCCGCGCCGCCATTATCGGAAGTAGTCCAGGGCGCATGCATACAGAGACAATCAATAACTGTGGTGTTCTATTGTCTCTGGTGCGTATCCTGTCTCACTGATCTCTATAATAAAATCTGTCTACCGTAAAAGCATGTCTGCTGCTTCGCCATCGCCGCGACGCCAGGTCAATCTGGTTGAATTCAGATAAATATATACTTCGCCCATGTTGTATTTAAGCACAGCGATGTATAAAATGCATAGTTATCATAGTAGAACACAATACATGAGTTTACTGTACTTTCACGGCTCATGTTTTATTACAATTATTAAATCGAATCGGATCGAATCGGATCGAAATATCGAAAAAAAAAATATCAATAATCGAATCGAAATAATTTGATACCAATGACAGCCCTAGTTGTCGCCAACTGAAAAAAGTTTGGTCGCGCTAGGTCAATTAGGGGCAGAGTTATAGAGCGGAAGGGAAATATGATGAAGGTCAAGGTCAATGTCAAATAAAGGTTGCAGTGACCTGGTTTTGGTACGCGACACACCTTCTCCCCAAGATGTGTAAGTATACCAAGCTTGGTAGCGCTAGGTCAATTAGGGGCCGAGTTATAGAGCGGAAGGGAAATATGATCAAGGTCAAGGTAAAGGCCAAATAAAGGTCGTAGTGATGTGGTTTTGGTAGCGCTAGGTCAATTAGGGGCCGAGTTATAGAGCGGAAGGGAAATATGATCAAGGTCAAGGTAAAGGCCAAATATTTAGGTCATAAGAAAAAAATCAGTGGGTGTGACTTATAGACAAGGCTAAGAAATCATGTTAATGTACCAATGTTTGTACCAACCTTTCAATGCAAAATATGGGGCGAGACTTATAATATACAATATACATGAATTATACTTACTAAGTTACTAGCTGGAACCCGCGCTAAGCGCGGGCTTAGTGACTGTGATGCATGTGGTACCGACTGTTGAATACCCAGAGAGATAAGAGAATAGATTGACCTTGGCAGTGACCCAGCATCCCAGCGATGCCCACCCCCTACATATTCAGTAATGAAAATGCCCCAACCGACTTATAAACAATCGTACCCCCACCCCAGTACATAAATCAATGCCGCCCCGGCCAGGGAGGTACGCATTGCCGCTCTGAATAAATCTGTAATGGTAACAGTGGGTGTCACGGGCTGCTTTTTTCAGGAACCTTTGAAAACGTTTGAAGTGAGAATGTGGTGCGATAGCGCCCTGGCTCAGAGGATGTTAAAAGAATATTAAACAACTAGAACTTTTCAGTTGTCCGATCGGGCAACTAGGCAAGAGAATAACTTGTCCGACATAAACTTTCACTTGTCCCGGGCAATCGGACAACCGTTAGTGTCGAGGGCTGTCACGCTAGGTCAATTAGGGGTCGAGTTATAGAGCGGAAGGGAAAATCTCTGCGGCGGACCAAGCGGCGGCGGCTGTACAGACATGAAACCATAGTATCCCCGCCGACTTCGTCGCGGGGGATACAATTACATTACATATTAATAATTTTCCAAATGCTATTATTGCATATGTCAAGATTTTGGATACCATTTGTTGAAATTACTATCCAAAAAATGAGATACCAGATCTTTGGGGGGGATACCAGATTTCAATACCTGGTATCCCAAATGGATACCATAATAAAAATCTAATTTCGACCACTGGAGTGTGTGTGTGCGTGATGTGCATAATGATAACGAGACAGAGTGCACTCACGGAGTGCATACCTCCGCCAGCAACATACGCCATACGCCATACGACTCACGAACACAGGAATAACGCACGATATACGCCAGCGTACTGACATGTACACGCTCCCTAGACCAATAAATTGTGCCCTAAAAAAGTGTATATTCTGATGTTATTTTAGGGCCCAATAGCCTTCCATAGACAAAACCTGTGAATTCTGTCGTGCAAAATGCACGACAACCTTTTCACTATTTACGGCCGTGTTACATAGAAAATCAAAGAAATACCTAAAGCCGTCGCTTTATTAACAACTTACCTACATTACAAAACACTTGTCATGCAGTATTCTCCTCTTTAATAACGTTTATTTTATTAAAACATCACGACATAAAAATCACGCAACCTTCGCTACAAACAAAACTGCCAATCTTGCATTGAACTGCACCGGACGCACTTGAACCGCACCGGACAGCGATGGTGCGTCCGGTGCGGTTCAATGCAATATTAAGATTAGCAGTTTTGTTTGTAGCGAAGGTTGCGCGATTTTTATGTCATGATGTTTTAATAAAATAACGTGATTAAAGAGGAGAATACTGCATGACAAGTGTTTTGTAATGTAGGTAAGATGTTATCAAGCGACGGGCTTTAGGTATTTCTTTGATTTTCTATGTAACACGGCCGTAAATAGTGAAAAGGTTGTCTATGGAACACTAACTACAGAATTCACAGGTTTTGTCTATGGAAGGCTATTGGGCCCTAAAATAACATCAGAATATAAACATTTTTAGGGCACAATTTATTGGTCTACACGCTCCCATGTAACATGTATGTGTTACGAGCTGGCTCACCGCTCGCTGCTGGCTGCTGCTGACTGCTGCTGGAGCTGGCTGGCTTGACTCGCCGCGCTAATATCGATCGCGCGAACACACTAACACACGAACACACGAGAGCGAAAACAAAACCTCCTCCAACTCCGTTGGGCGGAGGTAATAATATAGTTATATATTGTTATCATTATCATGGCGACACAGCACACTCGCAGCGGCGAGTGAGGGAGCATTCGGTGTTAGTTTTTATGAAGGAAAGTTGATATACAGTGACAAAACAGTGGAACTTTAATTGAGAGGTAGGGCCTACGGTAAACCGACCAGGCTCTCCGACTGTTACACGTCGTAGGACCCTCTCGCCAACGTAGTGAAGGGAACTTGTGGCTAGGCCTACGCCGTGTAACAGTCGTAGAGCCTGGTCGGTTTAAACCTACGGTAGGCTAGTATTTGTGAATGTGCGTTCATTATTATTTTCAGTTTTTACTGACTCTGTCCCAAGTGCCTGTGGCTACAGACTAGCCTACACTAACACTAGATAATTTATTTGGCTGTGCGAGCTAGCAAATTACGTACCTTTCCTGTGTTGCTGCTTCTTCTTCTTCTTCCCCATATTAACGTATTTGGACAAACTTTTGGTTTCTGTTTGCGAACCCGCCGATTCCTTGTAGTTGTGCGAATGTTGTTTATTTCTGAGTGGCGCTTCGATCGCACGATGATGCAATCACATGTGATGCAATATTTGGGCACGTGCCAGGCCCATTGGTCGGCTCATGATACGTATGACTATGGTGTGACGTTACGTGCTATATGGTTACGTGGCAAACTACCATTGAGCGTAGAAAACTTGCGAGGACTTGCCTCACTGCATGTCTCAAGTTAGTTTGGAGTATTTCACGGTTGCTACTTGCTAGTATAGGCCTACAGTTGAGTGGCGTAGCCAGGATTTTTTAACAGGGGGCCAAAAACCGCGAACTGCGCAAAATGATGGATGTCTCTGCAAAGAAGCTCTGTAATCTTTGTTTCAGACGCCATGCATACATGCAATGTATATGCATGTATATGCAATGTATGCCATGCAAAAGGCGACATTTTTGTTTGTTGTTCTCTGCTACGAAGATATAAAATGAGGGGGGAACAGACTGGGGGTATGGGGGGTCGATCCTCCCCTAGAAATTTTTTTAAATGTTGATCGCAGCCCGCCGGCGGGGCCGTACGCAGCAGGGGGGCAGCAGGGGCAGTTGCCCCCCCCCTAGAGATTTTCAGAGTATGCCTTTTAATGGGACAAATAGGGCAATAGAGGGCGTGGGGAGTACCTTTGCCCCCCCTACAGAAAATTTCCTGCGTATTTGCCCCCCTACAGAAAATTTCCTGCGTATTTGCCCCCCTACAGAAAATTTCCTGCGTACGGCCATTCGCAGGAGATGGTATTTGAAGCATTTTTGAGTACATGTACAGCCTTCATTCTGACTAGGACAATTCTCTTTTTAGTAGAACAATTCTTACTTTTTTATTTTTTTACTTTCGGATCAACATGGCCCCTTTTGCCCCCCCCCCCCCTAACTATACGTACGCCACTGCTATTACAGTTAGTTACAGCACTGCATAATCTCAGTTGCATACACGCGCGCACACACTTCTGGCTGTGTCTCCTGCAACATCGATCATCTTCCACTTTACGTCGATTCGGGCTAATTTCGTGTGACTCCTAAATAAAGCATGGCACGCATTAATTTGGGCTTCTTTTGAAGGATTCGCCGATCGTTGGACGTTTCTGTGCGCTTTCACAACCGCTATCGGGGTTTTATAGTTGCTTGAGGCGAATATGTAACTTTAATCCCGCTTTTCATGATACTTTAGACAATGTCGACATCATGCATGGTGCAAAGAGAACATAACGAAAACACAGCGAACATTCTAAAAACACGTTTTATCTGTTATACTTGATCAATGTGCTTCGTATGAGCGCAACCCCTGTATATCTTTTACTTATCAAACACATTTAATGCATTTACTTGTTAATGCAATGTAATTGTGCTTGTTTATATAACAACCCCGTACGTATCTTGCCAATTATAGAAAAGAAAAAAAAATATATATAGAGAGAGAAGAGCAGAGAGAGATTATGCTTCTCGCGTGCCGCCTGGTTCATATGACCTTCATCTGACTCCAAACAGTCGGATAATATATTATGACGATGTGGAATATATATACTTTATATAAGTCGTATATTATATATATATGAGTGATTAGTATATAGAGAGAGAAGAGGAGAGAGAGAGCAGATTGAGATTATAGTAGGAAGTAGATTAGAATAGATACAATAACAAGACCGGTCAGGCTTGACCGTTGGGAGACCAAGAAACAGTATCTTACTATAGTTTGCCGAATGTTGTATGTATATGTATCATGCTATAGTGTATTGTATGTATGTATGTATGGGTATGTATGTCCTGATATGTGTGTGGTGTGTGCTGTGTGTGTGTGTGTGTGTGTGTTGGGTGTGTGCTGTCTGTGTGTGTGGGTGTGTGTGTATGTATATATGTATGTATGTATTGTATGTCTGTATTGTGTATAGTAGGTGTTATGTGTGGTATGTGTGCTATCTGTTGTCTGTGTCGTGTGTGTGTGTGTGTAGTGTTGAGTGGTGGTGGTGTGTGTTGGTTGTGGTGACGGTGTGTGTGTGTTGTGTGTGTGTGTGTGTGGTGTGTGTGTGTATGTATGGTATGTATGTATGTATTATGTATGTATGTATGTAGGTATGTATATGTATGTATGTATGTATGTATTGCTATGTATGTAGATGTATGGTATGTAGGTGTCAGTGTATGTATGGTAGGTATGTGGATTATGTATGTCGTGTTATGTATGGTATGTATGGTATGTTATGTATGTATGTATGTATGTATGTATGTTGTATGTATGGTATGTATGGTATGTATGTATGTATGGTATGTATGTATGTATGTAGTATGTATGTATGTATGTAATGTATGTATGGACTATGTATGTATGTATGTATGTAAGTATGTATGTAATGTATGTATGTATGTTATGTATGTATGTAGTATGTATGTATGTTAGTATTTATGTATGTATGTTGGTATGGTATGTATGTAATGTATGTATTGTATGCAATGTATGTAATGTATGTATGTATGTGATGTATGTTGATATGTATGTATGCTATGTATGACTATGTATGTATGTATGTATGTATGTAATGTATGCTATGCTATGTATGTATGTATTATGTATGTATGTATGCTATGTATGTATTTATTATGTACTGTGAGGTATGGGTATGTATTGTATGTATGTTATGTATGTATGTATGTATGTATGTAGTGTATGTATGTATGGTGATGTATGTAGTGTAGTATGTATGTAATGTATTACGCAGCGCCCAATCCATTTGAATATGCGTGGGGGGGACAACGAGTAGCGAGCACGCGAAGGGGGTCGGGGGCCTCCCCTAGAAAAATTTGAAAATTGACCCCTCAGATGCGGTTTTCTTGCGCGCGAGTGAGGGGGGGGGGTCCGTACGCGAACCTTTTTATTTTCCCACTTGAGTTCCGGACCACCATAAGATAGTGTTTTGTAATAATGGTTGCTATACTGATAGGTTGGGAATTATAGTTCAGTGTAGGGTTGCGTTAAGTGTTTAGTGTTTTAGGTTTACGGGGTTAGGAGTTCATTCATTTTACTGGGGTTGTTCTGAGAAAGTCGAGTGATTGGAGTCTGGCGGGTTGGATTGGTGTGGTCCGGAACTCAAGTGGAACAAAAGATTTTGCAGTGCCGAGGACCCCGCCCCGCCCCGTGACACGTTCCCTGCACACACACACGGCGCCACCGCACGGCCACGCACGCACGGCACGCACGACACCAACACCATCACACACACACCCCACACACCACGACACACGACACACACACGCTCGTGCCCATGTTGGTGGGTTTGGAGGGATCACAAATATAGTTGGGTTCTTTATTATTGTTGTCCAGGTCAATGATCATATATCTTGTATATATATCATCAATTTGCATATAAAACTTAACATTTATTAAAACGATGCTCCGTTACTCGGAGTGTTTCCTCCTTTGGCGTGGAAATATTAGGCTCGATTGTTCTGGGTTGAATGCCTTGAATACGTGTCTAATGGTGAGTGATATCTCCTAAACTTCTAAACAGTCACTGTTCCTCTCTCTGCTTCTCAGCATAAGATCTGTTAATATCAAGAAAGCATAACTAAACGTGTGTAAAAACAGACACGGGTACCAAATTATCCGAAGACGTTGGCATTTTCTAAGTTGCTGCATCGGATCATTATTATGGCTCTCAAATGGAACTGGAATAAAATGAAAACGTGGCAAAAAAGGGAAATGAAGCCAATCGTTGACGGTCACTATCACACAATAAAAAGGTTCTCCACTTCACACTACACACCCACACACACACACGACAACCCCACACACAGCCACAACACAGGCTCCCGGGTAGTGCACCACAACACGAACAACACGACATCACAGCACACACCATACCACACAGCACACACATCACAGCACACACACACACTCCACACACAAATCAGTGGTGATCCGCGAAAATTGTGGGGGGGGGACATTATGATATGATGTCCCCCCTTGAAAAATTCGTGTGGGGGGACATGTCCCCTGCCCCCTGGCTTTGC
>NW_014577674.1:0-8026 GCF_000485595.1 Priapulus caudatus
CTCCTACTTCTCCACAGGCTTCTCCCTCCTCGTCTGCCACCACCATTTCTCCCTTCTCCCCCTTCTCCTTCTCCCCAGCTGCTCGCCCCTCTCCTTCATCCACCACCTTCTCCGCTTCTCGCCCTCCTCCTTCTCCACCACTTCTCGCCTTCTCCCCTCCTCCATGTCTCCACCAGCTTCTCACTCCTCCTCTCTCCGAGCTTCTCTTCTCCCCCTCCTCCTCGCTCACCAGCTTCGCCCCCTCTCTTCTCCCTTCTCCCCCTCCTCCTTCTCCACCAGCTTCTGCACCTCTCCTTTCCCTTTCTCCCCCTCCTCCTTCTCACCAGCTTCTCCCCCTCTCGTCTCCTCAGCTTCTACCCCTTCTCCCCCTCCTTCTTCGTCCACCAGGCTTCTCCCCCCTCCTTCTTCTCCACCAGCTTCGGCCTTCTCCCCTCCTCCTTCCTCCACCAGCTTCCCCCTCTCCTTCTCACCACCTTCTTCCTCTTCTCCCCTCTTCCTTCCGTCCACCAGCTTTCCTTACTCCCCTCTCCTGTCGTCACCAGCTTCTCCCCCCCACTCCCCTTCTCCTTCTCCCTCCTCCTCCTCCCAGGGCTCGGGGCCGGTTCCTTCTTATTCTTCACATCGCGAAGACGGCGTGAAATGATCTGCCACTTCCAGATCCATTGGCCCAGTTACTTGCCGACACAAATACACCATGATATTTGGCGTCAAATGCAATGAAATAAACTGGGCGAATAATCTCTGGAGCGTTATCAATCTGCTTTGTAGTGACCGAGTATTGTTGGACAACTGCTGATCTCACGAATCCGCGAAAGAGCGAATGATTACCGAGCAGGTGTGGCCACTGACTCAGAATAGCGACGATGTTTTTAATATAGTTTTGATCTCGTATTTTTCATGATTTAACTAAATAAATCGGGTGTTACAACTTTTTAGATGTTTATTTATATATAGTATTGGATTCGTTGAGTAAATATCAAGTGTATTGTTGCAATTGGCTGAAATCTCACCTTTAAGGTATGAGAGGAAGAATACGGGAATTGCCCGGCAGCGGGGTGCTGAACGGGCTCGACCTATGCTCGTAAATATTCGGGTGGATTGAGTGATGGCCAGGAACCCATCAGGGCCAGGCTGCGAAAGTTGGAGGTCACAGGTCCAAGGAGGGTGGGGGGGGGCGAAGGCGTCGGAGGATATCAGACATTTTCTGAGGACATGCTAAACGGACAGAGTGAAACACTTTTTTGTTTTAGCACTGACCTACCCTTTTTATCACTTTGATTCAAAGGCATGAAATGTGCTTCCACTGACGTGGCAAAGAGTAAGATGTCTGATAACCTTATTGACCTCAAAGAGTGGAGGGTTAAACATGTATTTGTTGACTGTTAAACAAAGGCTGAAATGCTTTTGCTAGTGTGGAGGTTAGAGGCCGCGCCGTATGTGGGGGAGTGTGAGGGTGACGGATTTGCAGTTCGGAATTGCCAAAGACAAAATTTTGATTGACTAAGGGTTACAGGCTCCTTAAATCATATTATTTTCTAAGAGCGTCATGTATATTTAATAGCACCCTGAATGCTTCGCCTGTGCGCTACCGTCATCCGAAATGTAGACAAAAACGGGCAACCCATTACACTGCATGTGGCGTGAACTGGCACTTTTTTTCGAATAACATGGCACACTTGCATGCCAGATGTGTTTAATTTATTACTCACGCAGAGCCGAAATGGTCGCCTGCCTGAAATATAGCTTGGATTTTGCCTGTAAAATTTCACCAACTCAATCGAATTAGGTTATCTCTACTTTCCTTGACTGACTTATCACCAATGCACGAAGGGCGATGCCATCTTTGATTATTGATTACACTTGCACGCGCCATCTCGCGGCAACTATAGGCCTAGTGATACATTATGACACGAATATATAAGACAGTCGAGCAGGTATGAAGTAGGATGCATTGTTAGAGTTTAGTTTTAGTGTTAATACCTATGCTACACAGTTTTGATGATGACGTAGCCAGTTTAGCGATAGAACAGGCTTTCAACCTTTTGCAAAAACGAAGGCCAGTACAGTAGAGCAGCAGACCTCAGATGAGCACTGTCGCTAATGCGGCACTTGTTTTGAATAAAGCAAGGATTTAACTTTCGTGAGCAGTGATAAGACTGGGGATTTTGAAAAAAAAATCGTATATATGCAAAATTAACCGTCTGAGTTTCAGTAAAATAATGTCATTCTTGGAACGAGTTACAGCCATTTTACAGTAGATGTATGTCACGTTCCATTTCTGTAATTTAATACATTAGGAGAGTATGAATAGCGATAACGGATTTGTAGATAAATATCCAGTATTTATTGTCTGTAAAATATTATTTTTTTCCCCATTTTCTTCTTGAAAGTAGGGGGGATCTATAAGCCACCCACCTCAATAAGTGTGGGGGGATATACCCCCATCCCCCCGCTATCTACGCCCCTGTCAGATGAACTCAAATTTGACTTTTGATATGCATACAAATATTCATAATCATAATCTTTGTTAGCAGTAACTCTACAGGCGCCGCGGAACGATTTTTGAAGTGGGGGTGCTCAATTTGATCAATTTGTTACGCTCGACAGTGGCCAATGCAGGTTTTCGAGGAGGGTTGTAAGAAACAAGCTGGGGTATGCGGGTCCTCCCCCAGAAAATGTTGAATCCCCCATTTTCTTCCTGAAAGTAGGGGGGGGATGATTGTAGACACCATCCCCCCACGTTAATAAGTGGGGAGATGCATCCCCCCATCCCCCCCGCTATCTACGCGCCCCTGTATATATATACATACTAGCTGCGGGTACCCGCTGCGCTGGGTAAAATCGTGCTACTAATTCATACTATTAATAATCGGACACAATAGGAACATTGGGTAATAATGGAGAATAACACTGCACACAATATCAATATTTACAAATCAGTTTAATAAGATAATAAGCATGGTAAAAAACGGTTACGTATGGCATTTATATCACAGCACAAGCCAACTTAGAACCCCTGGAACATAATAGTAATATGGTGTAAGGCGAGAATTTTTTATTTTGTTGGTTTACAGATTATTACATGGCCGACCCGAATTTTCGAGAAAAACGAAAAAAAATAAAAATTGAAAATCTATATTTTTTTATTCCCGCCGACCTTTTCTCTAAGAAATATAGATAAAAAAAATTTAAATGTAAAAAACAAAAACACTTCATAAACAAATAGTTAAAGTAAAAATAATTACAAGTTGAGTTTTGTTTTCATTTAGTTTTCTTAAAATACTTTAATATCATGTATAACAGTATCACTGTATTTTGACTTGTTTGATCTGACAAAACAACAAGTTTGAGGAATTTACGGATTTTTCGGTCAGTTTGACGTTTTGAAGGATTTTTTTCGTCTAGGATCAATCCCCGGGTATAGGAAATTACCTTCTGAAAATTGCATCCAGATCGCTTGGGCGGTCTGGCCGTCCATAGGGTACGATACATACATACATACATACATACATACAAACTCAAATATAGATTAGATATATATATATATGCACGCGCACGCACGCACGCACACATATATATACATCAAGAGTAGATAATAGAGACCTCTATCTCTATTATCTTTATTATCTACTCTTGATATACATATATATGTTACTTAGACTGAAGGATTATGTTATTGAATTTGTATGAACCAATAAGGATACGATAGTTCACTATACAATTTTTATGTTGTGTTTGCAGTTAAAGCATTCATCGGGTTGTGTAGTCTAATTTTCATTGTTATTTAGTTGCGACGTTTAGCAAAAGTAGGTTGTGCTAACCATATATTCCTTACAAAAAGTCTACATGCTTAGACTCCATGTAAATACTAGACATATTTAAACCAATTTTAGTGTAACTATAACTATACTAAGTCGTATGTTTGAGTATTTATCATAATATTTTGCGCTAAAATTTTGAGCCTGACCACTTATTTACAACTATGATTATATATTATTTATATTCACTATTTTTTCCATTGTGTCTTCAATTTCGTGCATCTGTTTGCTTTTTAATCTTTATAACAATGCTATTTGGGTGTTTCTGAGGTTAGGGGGCAAATTGCAGTTTTAAATTACTGATTTTTTTTTATCATCCCTTTGGCATATTTATGGAATTTTTCCAATATTTGTAACACCGTGGCCCTGAAACCACAAAGATTATTACACTTTTTTACTTTTTTGTATACCTTTATAAGGGCCTATACATCAACTCCGTTACAATTTTCTAAAACGGAGTTGATGTAACGGAGTTGATAATTTTGTCATGTTTGACCTTGTTGGTTCCACATGGAGCAAGGGCAAGATGAAAATTATATGTTTTATTCAAGAGGTCAATATGCCTGTCTTCCTCAATTTATGATGTTTGGTTTCTATGGTTACTTATCATACAATTTGCGTAACAGAGGTGATGAGTGCATTTAAGTACGCATTTATTTTTGGCCAATTTTCCCCTTGAAATGTGATGCTGGTTGGTCTGATTGGTCTGATTGGTCTGATTTGGTCTGATTGGATCTGATTGGTCATTGGTTAACACCATTGTCTATGAATAGATGGCAGCACAATACAGTCGTAACGGAGTTGATAAAAAACACAGGACCACCCCCGGTCCCCTTGGTCTGAGGTTCACCCCTCTTACACTTATAGTCACAGGCGCATGAAACTTTGCTGAATTACAGTTGAAATAATACCAACCCCACCCAAACTAGATTTCCCATCCCTGAATGATGACAACAGCTTCAAATCATTGGTGGAAAATTGGATACCATGGGTTAGGACAGGCCATTCCGAGACCATCTGAACATTGAACTTAATTTTTTTTTAAGAAATTTCATGTATATGAAATCCATTTTAGTGCTAATTTTTTACCATGATTCAAGACATTCATCAAACAATAAAATTGATTCAAAACATGGCAAGTCATTGAAGAATTCTGACCAAGGGTGGTCAGGACAGCAATTTGCCCCCTAATCTCAGAAACACCCATTTATCTGGTTGTCATATGTCATATGTTGTATAATATCAATTCTTACTGATATGTGCATTATTCAGCATTTAGCTTCTAGCCTTGTCACAGCTTGAATGTAAACACTAGAATATGAAAATATATGATCAATAACAAGCTTTCAGCGTCACATTGGATTAATTTATGTTCAGCTCAAGAGTGATAACTGTTAGGCTGGGGATTAGTTGCTGCGGTTAGGTTGGTGCAGGGTTTAGTTGAAATGGGGGAGGGGGGGGGTCGTATATGCAATGCTTGTGTTATTTTATTTTATATATATGTAAATCCCACTATTGTTATTGCATGCAAATTTCATGTACTGCTAATTTAACTATTGGTTTTACTGTTTTAATAGCCAAGAAATTCACAAGCAGAACAGAACGGAGAGATTCATGGGTGTATTTCATAGGACAGAGAACATGGTAAGAAATCTTATAACAATCAATATTTATGGCCGTAGTATAAGAATAATTCAGAAAACGACACGGATTTGCATTGTTATGTTTCCACTTCCAACCTCCAGAAGTACTACACTAGATTTTAAGCAAGTCATAAGAAGAACCGGACATAGGCTGAACTGAAACGGAACCTGCAAGGGTGCACTATGGGTTGAAGCGGCCACATTTGTATCCCTTAATCGAAACGTAGGTCGTTATTACAATTTATGTCTTTCCAGTAATTTCTTGCAGATTAATAATTTTCAACCTCGTGTCACGACAAGACTACAGTAAGTATTTGTGTGGGTCTTTGCATTGCATGATTCCTCGTTACTTTAACTGAAATAACCCCTGTCTGAGCATGTACTACATGGCTAATACCGCTCTACTCACTGAACATTAGCTACTTATTCACTAACCAGAGCAGGATTCTGCATTACACGCACATGTGCTATAATAGTAGGCATGCAGAAACCTCGTTTGTAATGTTTCTCAATAGGTGGCACTTTCATGTTGAATATGGAGCAGTCAGTCGTCTGTAACAGAGAATGGTGCATAGCGCATACACTTACTGTGACGATGTGTACACACTGTACAGTGATGTCACGAGGTGAAAGATATCTATGAGTTTCTGATTGATGTAAAGACTATTGAATTATATTAAATGCAAATATAGAAATTTCCACCTTGTGTTAAGCCAAGTGTGTGAATAAGCTATCATTCTGTGCTCGAATATGACCAATTATCTTGAGCAAAATATATATATGCTTGAATCCAGTAGCCTAGCGAGGAATACTAAGCGGCTGTAATTATGGTGACCGGGCAACCGTGTGCGTTGTCGCTGTATTAATGCGCTTATTGATTGATCATAATTCAGCCACAGCAGTTTAATCTTGCAGCTTAGGTTTTATTCAAACCATTTTGAAATAATTTCAGTGTGTGAGGCGATGGGCAGGGGAGTATATTATGGACGCCTATAACCACTTTCTATTAAATTTTACGATTAACTGCTGCACAATAATCAAGAACCCATCTAACGAAAAGTAATTTAATAAAAAGTAATTTGATAATGAATTAGGAATAACAGTAATTTAAGGTTAACTATATTCTTGATTGCACATTACACAAATTGTAGAAATCTAGGCCTAGAAGGAATAATTGGGCATGTTATGACATCCATAAAAAATGGTAAAATCTACTCAGTTGTGAAGTTGACTGATCAGCCAACTACACTGGAAACCCTGAGGTAATATCCAATAACATACTTTTTGTGTGTATGTATCGGCATTCACCTTATATTACAAATAGGGAGAAAACTACTGTTGCTAAATGCACTGTCTTTACTATAGGGCATAGAGGGTTCCGCGACTTGCTCTAAAAATAGCAATATTACCTACAATCCCGTGCCGCCAGCGATATCGGTTCCAAAAAGAGCGAACACGTGTTGCGTGTAATCTGCCGATCTGCACAATCAACCGATTTTACATTGACTATAGTGTTATTATTGCAATAGATATTAGCGGTAAGTGGATCCCGATTTTGCAGACAGGTTTATCAGCTGGTTTTGGAGTGCTAGAATTCGAGATGATTGTGCAGACCACAGGCACTTGGGACAGAGTCAGTAAAAACTGAAAATAATATGAACACACATTCACAAATAGGCCCTACTACCGTACCCCTCTGTTACAGTTCCACTGTTGCGACACTGTATATCAACTTTCCTTCATAAAAACCTATGTAAAAACTAACGCCGAACGCTTCCGCACTCGCCGCGGCGAGTGTGCTGTGACGCTATGTATGATAACAAGAGCAGATAATACACATCTCTGTGTATTATCTGCTCTTGATGATAATGATATATATATAGAGAAGGTAGGAAACTCCGTTTGCGCGATTTCCGACGGTCACTCCTCGATTCTTTCAAATTTCACAAACTTGTCAGGCACCTACCACCTCCATCTTGGGTTCATTCTGCCCTCTATAGTCCACTGAACAAAACTATGTAACTACCGTGGCCGAGAAGTTCCACCTTGCTTTGTAATGTGACTTCAAACTCAGAAGTCCCGCCGTTCGTGCTGATTCATCAAAAATGTATACGATTCACGATTCCGATCGGCCCCTGTAGTCGAGGGCAACGCGTAAACAAATCACGGCAGTTTATGACGCGTCCCGCCTGCAGCCAATCGCGCTCCGCGGCGCCCTCGACTACCGGGGCCGATCGGAATCGTGAATCGTATACATTTTTGATGAATCAGCACGAACGGCGGGACTTCTGAGTTTGAAGTCACATTACAAAGCAAGGTGGCACTTCTCGGCCACGGTAGTTACATAGTTTTGTTCAGTTGAGGGCAGTTCAACGGAGGGCAGAATGAGCCCAAGATGGAGGTGGTAGGGGCCTGACAAGTTTGTGAAATTTGAAAGAATCGAGGAGTGATCGTCGGAAATCGCGCAAACGGAGTTTCCTACCTTCTCTATATATATTATTATCATAGCGTCACAGCACACTCGCCGCGGCGAGTGCGGGAGCGTTCGGCGTTAGTTTTTACATA
>NW_014577674.1:9034-10222 GCF_000485595.1 Priapulus caudatus
TAAGAACCTATTGAGGCTAACTTGGAAAAATCTATGTTCTTATACGCGGGTTTTTACTGTACCTAACATTCCAGCCGAGTCCATTTTATACTCTCAAGGACTTTCAGAATTACAAAAGCCTGGATGCCTACGATCGACTGTTCTGCGGTTGGGTTAGTGGTGTATCAGTCTACATCTATCATGTGAACAGTGAGAGTCCCATCTACGTTATCCAAGCACGTGTTATGCACTCCCAGTCTCTGATTATATCATCTCTCTATCCGTGCATGGGTCATGATGAGAGAATATATATGGGACAGGCATCATGTCAGCACACTGTAATTGTGAAGCCGGGCTTGGTGAATTCTTTTCACATGTTGCCTCGGTGCTATTTTATGTAGAGTATGCTGCACGTGCAAGAGAAATCACCACCCCCACTCAAACAGCTGCCTACTGGATGCTGGCGATATATGTATATAAGTGTAAATATGTAGCGGCGTGCGGTGTACCTGTGTGTTGCAGAGGAGCTTTTGACCGGCATTTACAGGTAATTATCGGCAATACAAGGCGAAAGAGAGTAGAGAAACATTGGTAGTAAATACATTTCGTGTTTATTCAGCATTGCTTTTTTACTGAAAATGCTCCAAACGTCTGTGGTCCGCCTGGTCTCTCATCACTGTACCTTGTGTTGTGATCACGCTAGGCAGCCAAAAAAAGCCGTGTGGCTCTCTCTGATACCGATTGCTACACTTGACAACACCGCAGGAGAGCGGCGTTGTGATGGATTTACTTAATAGGCGAATAAAATGAGCAGAGGTGCATTGCTCAATGTACTTGTACCATGCCTGAGCTGGTTTCTGTAATCGTCATGGCCGGCGGCGTTGCATTGTGGGTAATATGAAAAATCGCGGAACCCTTTATAGGGCAAATTTCTTTTAGATAAATTTCTTCAATAGTAATATATTAAACAAACAAATACAGAAAAACACAAGACATGTGCTATGATATTGCTGTTTCTGTAGAGATTTTATGTGCATACATTCTGCCCATTCAGTGTATACATGCATGAGCTTGACCGAGAAAATTGGATTGTGATAAAAGCCGGTCATCGAGTACAGTATTTGACTTGGGTTTAATTGTGACTTCATTGAAACTAATCCGAAATCTTCTTGAGAGAGAGAGAGAGAGAGAGAGAGAGAGAGAGAGAGA
>NW_014577674.1:10232-29002 GCF_000485595.1 Priapulus caudatus
GCACGCACGCACGCACGCACGCACGCACGCACGCACGCACGCACGTACGCACGCACGCACGTACGCCCGCACACACGCGCCGTGCACACGCACGCACACACGCGCCGTGCACACGCGACATGTTTGATAGATCGGGTCACTTACAGCAACATATCGATACGTCCACTCACGCGCACGCACGCACGCACGCACGCATGCACGCACGCACGCACGCACGCACGCACGCACCCACATTCGCACACAGACACTCGAGAGAGCACTAGCTTGCGAGAGATGACGAGCAGAGAAAGAGAGAGAGAGAGAGAGAGAGAGAGAGAGAGAGAGAGAGAGAGAGAGAGAGAGAGAGAGAGAGAGAGAGAGAGAGATGGGGTGCGATTGTCACAGCTGTTGGAGTGAGTTGCGAGTACTAGCGGATTAAGGGCGGGGCAACAGGGGCACGTGCCCCGGGCCCCCCACATTTAGAGTATCCTAAAATTTACAATACTGCCGTAATTGTGATCCACAAAATTCTTAGCATGTAACGTTGAAGTGATGCGTTTCCCATGCTGTTTCTCTGACTGAATTTTGCTGTTCAGCTGAAGAACACTACTTTCCTTAATACCGAAATTGCTCTGAGAATCTATCTTTCATTGATGGTCTCGAATTGTAGCGGTGAAAGGTCATTTTTAAAACTCAAGTTGATTAAAAATCACATGAGAACCACGATGAGCCAACAGAGACTGGTAAACCTCAGTATTCTCGCTATCGAAAGTGACATTTTAAATTCGTTGAAACACGATGAAATTCTCTCTGAATTTGCAAGCATGAAAGTGCAGAACAAATACAGACTATAGGGCCCCCACACAATTGCGTGCCACGGGTCCCCCACACGCTTAGTCCGGCCCTGGTTGCGAGGGGTGTAAGACTGTCAGTGATACAGTCAACGACTTCTCAAACAGAAATCAACTCGCTGCCTCAAGCACAGGCTGAAAAAACATGATATTTATGCTGACTTCAGAGGCATTCGTGGTGGATTTAGACAGCTTGTGAAATGACAACGTACTGACCCAGCCTGACAGGAATATGCCGTGCGCGCTTTCCCCCTCTAGCAAGTTGCTTGTTCCGTAAAGCGTCGGAGACCTGTTCAGTGGCAGGTGGGGAAGCAGTGCCGGCAAGCCAAATCCACCTTTGTCCGGCTTTCATATTCATTCACGACTATTGCTCAATGTAAGATAAGCGCAGAAAAGCAATTGGGTGTGAGCTCGCAGATACTAGAAACCGTTGAAGGCGTACGGTACTCTATTTTACCGATGTAGTTTCTAGCTTGGTGGGTTTATGGAAGGAGAGGCGAGGGGGTATAGGAACTGATTGCACGTCATAGTGGAAGGTGGACTTTGATGAGAAATAATAGTGGTTTCTCAACTCTCTCAGATTTCTAGCAGTGATTGGTCAGTAGTAGGTGAATTCAGTTGCTGTTGTGCAAAGACCGAGGGTTGCGTAATAATTACATCTGCTTGTTAAAATTTAATAATGCTTTGAGCCATGTAATGGAGATTAAATCGTTTTCGGGCAGTTGTACAACATAGGTGTAGGCTGGGTAAAAAGTTGTTGTGGCACACACCATTTCACCCTTGATGGGAACTGACATCCAAGAGAGATAATATAATCATAATAATGGATTCTGAGATTTGTTATTTTCGACTGTAGTCAGGTGCTCGCGATATGTTATGAGTTGTCTATTGCAACTCGTAAGCGTGTTTGTGCGATGTGTAGGTTTTCTGTACACATTAGCGCGCGCGTGTGTGCGCGTGTGTACACGGTTGCTGCTGTTCTAATCTGTCTTTTCACTCTCTACTGCTCAATAGATTTCGTTGCGAACTTGCGAAATTTCTGCACCAACCATCTTGATTTCCATGATGAAATATTGCTCGGTGTGGTTTTTGTAACGTAACCCCAACCCTAATGGATATAAGAAAGGACGTAAACTCATGACAGCACTAACCCGTTCGAGATTGTTGCTTCGGTTTCTGAAGATGGTTGTGTTTCGTGTCATCACATCATTCAGAGCAAAGCAATGGCGTTCTTTATCAAACTATAGCGGGCTTTACAGCGATACTGCTGAGTGAATGACCCGGTGTGTTTCGGATGTGCATTGTTGTGCGTTCCGTCGGCTGATTTTACTTGAATTGTTCGAGTAATTTGTCGCGGGTGTTTCTTAGACGGCGTGACAGTAGTTGGTAGTGTAACGGCACTACGGCAGTGGGGCGTATGCTGTAGCAACCGTCACTCGCGCACGGCCTGACACCTGTCGCAGCAACTAGCGACGAGAGCTGGACTAACTTACCTGTCCGCTCACCGAATATGTGAGAAAACCCTGCTGAGTAATTCACATTCCAGAGCAAATAGGATAGAGTGAAGACAGATATGGGGGGGGGGGCGATATATTAAGGTAAGATGGAGAGGGCTAAACGAGGATAGTGTTGTGCGGCAAGTTGTAAGGACAAAGAAGAGAGAGAGAGAGCGAGAGAGAGAGAGAGAGAGAGTGTGTGTGCGTGCGCGCGTGTGTATGTGTGTGTGTGTGCGTGCGTGCGTGCGTGCGTGCGTGCGCGTGTGTGTGTATTGGGTCGTGGTTCGTTGTCGAGAGCATCTGTAGTATATACAGCACAGGCAGAGACGCGGGGCAGCTGCCAAAGAGGAGATTGCGATAGCGAGTGCGCGACCGTCGCACCGGTGACGCATCACTCCGGAGGGGCGATGTTTATGCGCGCGAGCTGATCGTCTTTTGTTGGGGAAATAACGACGATGTCGCGCGCGAGTATCTTGTACGTCTGATGGCTGTCGCAGACCGCGCGCGCGGGGAGAGTATTTGCTTACAGACCTTCCTCCGCCACATCTGCAGCTGTAATAATGCAATCACTACAACTCTTACATTTACAATACTCACGGCAACAACGCGAATTGATTAGTAGCCTTGACATCCAATGCGCGTCAGCAGCGTCCCGATAAAGGTTACGTGTATATATATATATATATTATATATATATTTATATATCAAGAGTACATAATAGAGACCTATTAATTTATTATAGACCTATTAATAAATCTCTAGTATGGACTCTCGATATATATATACAGCGCTGTCCGTGCGATTTCTCTCGCATGTCGTATGGTTTCTCNATACCTAAAATGGTCGTCGGGTCATGCTGATTCAGAATATATATGGTGTTAGGGGTGAACTCTTACGTGGGGGGAGAAGATAGACAGACAGACAGACAGACAGACAGACACAAAAACATATATATATATATATATATCCCTCTCTCTTTCCCTCTTGCCATGTCTCTCTGTTTCCGTTGGTCTCTCACTGTCTTCTTGCTAGGTGCCTTCTTGCTGTCTTTTTCTGTGTGCCTTCTCTATCTGCGGCCTCCATCTCTCTCTCTCTCTCTCTCTTTTTCTCTCTCTCTCTCTCTCTTTCTCTCTCTCTCTCTCGCTCTCTCCAATTCTTCCTATGTATCCCCGTCTCCGTATGGTCACAAAACTACGTATGGTCACAAAACTAACACTAACGAGGCAATAAATCAGTGGAATACACTACCATTAGACAGACACAAAAAGGGGCACACATATATATATGCATATATATACATATATATTGCATCAATCACGGGGCACATCTGAGTTTTAATAAATATTTTTTATCCCACCGACACGGTTTTAGAAGAACATTTTCACTCCTAAAAGTACTGCTGTTGGGTTTTGTGCCCTCAATCAAACTAAAATTAAATTTACATATTTCCATCGTTGCTTAATATTGTATTTTAAAATTATGTAATACTTGGTGCCTGCAGACTGCGGACACTTGATGATACTCAAGCGTACGAACAGAACGTCATTTTAGTCGCCCGCACACATGCCTGCTAAAATTCCAAAGCAGTGAATGCTTGGATTACGGTTACCGTTACAGTTTGTAACAAAGGTTGGCACGTTTACTCCGCGATTCTATTATATTTGCTTTTAATTGAACCCTGTTAACCCTGTCACACTAGAGCGTATAGCCTTAACGTATGCCAGCGTATGAGCTTTTTTGCCAATACGTTGGTGTACGTTGATATACGTTAGGAGTACGTTAGGCATAAGTTGTATTCGTTAACAGCACGCTGTGATACGCTGTCGTACGTCGAGGTACGCCGAGACAGAAAAAATGTTTTGGGTTGTTCAAAACTTTCAGCGTATAGACAACGTATAATTCGTAGGTTAGGCATACGTTATAGATTCGTTGTGAGTACGTTAGACATACGTTGACATACGCTAGAGGTATGTTAGAGGTACGTTATTCATACGTCGAGATACGTCGGCTGAGGGTGTAACGTACACCTAGCGTATTGACAACGATTGAGTAACTTACTTCTAACGTATATTGGACGTATTTGCAACGTATCCTGACGTATTCAGACGTATTGTACGTACGCCTGGCGACGGAGTAACGTCTTTAACGTGTTTCTACCGTACAGCTAGCGTTCATTTGGCGTCCTGTGAGCGTGTTGCGGGCGGGTTATATATATATGGCCCATGAGTAACTCAATCAGTACCATAATGTGATAAGTTCAATCAGAGAAGATGGATGCATACCAACTAGCCGTTTTCAAACATCTACATGACGTCAACCAATTGGCAATTGCACAAGTCCGTACCATTAGAAGAAGGAGGAGGAGAAGAGCTCAACGGAGGAGGTTCTGGATCAGACCATGGATCGGTAGGCGACGTCAGTTTGGCATGTACGACCAGCTTCTGGTGGAACTCCGTAACGAGGACAGGGCATCCTTCCACAACTTCATGCGTATGCCCCCCGAAATGTTTGATGAGCTGCTAGCCAGAGTGGGTCCCAGGATAACCAAGGAACATACCAGTTGCAGGGAACCGCTCGAGCCTGGCCTGAAGCTTGCCCTGACTCTGCGTCACCTTGCTTCTGGGTGCAAGAATTCATCGATGAAGTTTGGGTGGAGGGTCCCTCACAACACACAGTCACTCCTCGTCCGAGAAGTATGTCAGGCCATCATCGACGAATACCTTGACGAGTTGATGAATTGCCCCAACACTCCTGATGGATGGCGTGCCATTGCTGACCAGTTCTTTCAAAAGTCGAACTTTCCCCATACATGTGGGGCACTTGATGGGAAGCACGTTGCCTGCCGGAGTCCTCCAAAAAGTGGGTCCATGTATTACAACTACAAAGGATTCTACTCCATTGTTCTTATGGCGCTTGTTGATGCAGATTACAAATTCATCTGGGCAGATGTCGGTGGTAAGTATTTTCAATGTAATAATTAAACAAAATCATTGATAAATAGTTTCTTGCATTAAAGCCCATGAAATGTTGTATCTTTAAAGGTAGGATCAGCTCAGGAACGTCTCAGATTTACAAGGACTGTGAGCTGAAGGAATGCAGAGTGAAGCTGTACATAAGGGTTTCCTGACCCAGAGCCTCTCCCCAACGAGACACCCAGAAATGTGCCTTTTGATCGGCGACAATGCCTTCGCCCTACGAACCACGGACCCATATGAAGCGTTACGGCCACGGGTTTGACGAAGGAGGAAGGTATCTATCAACGCAGCTTTCCCGAAGCAGGGAGAGCTAGCAGAAAATGCATTTCGGCTATCCTCGCAAACCGATTCCGAGGTTCTACGAACTACCATGCAGCATTGGGCCATCACACGTCAAGAATATCGCACGCGCCCCCCCCCCAACGGGTGGCATGGTCCTGCACAACCTGACTGAGGACCCGTACCACGCTCCCAAAACCAGCCAGCTTGACCGATGCAGAGAATGAGACCGCAATTTCGTCCAGAGGAAATGAGAGAGAGGCACGTACTTGGAGGACACCAAGAAAGGATATGGCCAAACACCTATGCCGGGAAGGAAGAAAACAACAGAATCTTATCAAGCATGGGCTAAGACTCACAGCGGTTGCAGTTCGGTGGCAAGAGCCGTATGATCTAATATGTTTGTGATAATATGTGAATAACATGTTTATAAAATAGGAATTTTCAGTGCGTTTGTGAACACCCCACATGTTTGATTGGTAGAATACCTATAACATTCATAATATGTCTATATGTAATATCATGTGTGTGTCTTGAATGAAAATGAACGCTTTGTTTTGTTTAAATTTATGATTAAATAATGAAATGATCAATTCCCAGTTAAATGACATAGCTATGAGGCGTCTTACTATATTATATTCATTACTTGTCAATTGATAGGTTGTGGATAATTGATGGTGCTTACTGTACATTTGGATAGATATTTTTTTGAATACTTAAACATGGATAACTTAAATAAAATGTAAGGACGCAAATTTAAGGTTTGACAAACTTTTTAATTAAACTTCAAATGAATCATGTGATCAAATGTAATCAACAATACTTTATTAACTTCAAATAGATCAACTGACAAATAATCAACAATAACTTTTCATTTAACTTCAAATGATTAATAGATCAACAAATCAGCAAGATATAATTCCCAGATAATAATGATAATATTGGTAATAATGGTACATAGTAAATGTCACACCACATACATCGAACTAGGTCTCTACTAGTTAGTATAACCTTGTCTCTTTCGTTATCTGGGGTGGCGTGTCCACCCCCCCCCCCCCTCCCCCCCCCCCCCCCCCCCCCCCCCCCCCCCCCCCCCCCCCCCCCCCCCCCCCCCCCCCCCCCCCCCCCCCCCTTTTCAATATTGGATGGCAGCCATGCTCAATAAACAGAAATAAACCAAGAAATATTTGAAATGCTTGTGATAGGTTTCAAAACTCCCTACAAATAGTATTCATGGCCCAGAGGTGGGTATCAGTGCATGGGAAGACTGAGAGCACGTTATTAGCACAGCAACCCTGTGCCCCGGGAGTCTGCTGCCTGCTGCTTGACGGCAGAGATGAAGCGACGAGAGCCATGCTTTGCTGCTCCGGAACGGCCACTAGTGGTGCATGCGGCTTGCCTGCCAGTAAGAAAGTATGTAACTCTGGGGACTGTAGGATTGCCCACTACGCAACCTGAAGGGGATGCGGTTGTCCACATGTGTGGAGCTTCGGTACGGCTCCGTGCGATGGGTACGTTCGGAGGCACTCGGCCAGGAACTGGAGACAGGAGTAATCACATCGGAACGGACTTGAGGAATGTTGGGGACATGGCTTGGGGGATGTCATCCGTCGCTGTCACCCGCCATCAATTCAACAGGATACGGTTCGATGGACCAAGCCTGCCTTCTTAACACTCGGCTGGTCCATGCTGAGAATGTCTGTCACGCACATAGTTGGCCGAAGATGCTGTTCATGGAGGAGGACTGGCTGCTGGGTACAGGTGTCAGACCTGGACAGACGCCTTTCACTTTGCATTGTACTGTCTTCTTTTTTATGGAGAATAGAGGTCAGCAGACGCTCAGTCACTGTTTCATGCCAAGCGCTTGCCTATGCCCTGGCCTTGCGTCACCTGTGAGGCATGTCAACATCATCCAAGAGGAGGCACAACATCGTCGACTACAGGCAGCCTCTGCAGCACACAAGTCCCCTGGTGTTTTGATATGGTGGCCTTGACGCAACGAGACAAAATAATACAAATAATAATTTCGGACATGGAACATTTTCGATTACAAAATAAGACAATGTTTGTTTGTATAGCAATCTACTTGATATACTGAAATGTCGATCAATGATTAAACACTTGTCTATTTACACTGCTGGACAGTATCTATGATGGGCGCACTCTTCTTATATAGATGTGTTGCCTCAGTTATAACATAAGTTTAAAGAATGCAAATGACTATGTCTTTAAAAATAATGAGTCCAGAGCCTGGTCTGTAATGCGTGATTTTTTTGACTTCGTGAACATGAGTGATTTTGAAGTGAATAGTGATTTTTGAGTGATGAGGCATTTTTTAGGCAATACTTACAGTTTTGCAGGAGCTTGACGAGGTGTCTGGATGACATGACTTCAGGAACCGAAGTTGGTCCTCTGATCCCAATAGCTCCTCTCCAAGTACAGCTAAAACAGCACAGCAGGGAGGCGGCCGTCACGCACCTCTTCTTCTTGTCGCAAGCCTGGTAATGGGTATCCTGAGCGATTTAACCACCCTTGTGAATGCTTAATCTGAAACATACAGAATTAGCAATCTAAATATGAATGAAAAAATTATAATTATTTAAATATTAATAAAAAAAAAAATTATATATATGCTTAACAATATAATCTAAAATTATTATCAAATGTGAATACTTACCAGGTCTTGGATGGTTCATTCTGGGCGCCCTGGTCATCCCAGCGCTTGTTTTCGAGGTCCGTGCGTCTGTAACCATCAACTTGCGTCCCAGATAATTGCTTTGTCTTGCACGGAACTCCAGCAATACTCCTTCCTGTTCTATGTATTACGAGAGGGGGCAACGAGGTCAAATTCTTCGTACGAACCCTTTTCTTTGCACTGATCATTTGGGGCTTCCTGTGAGTGAACTTGCAACAGAAACGACCAGAGCCTTCACAGCGAGGAGGAGGGGATGAAGCGAGTTCTCTAGCTGTGTATGGCCGGCGTATAGAATGAAGGCATTAGGCTTGTCAGGTTGGTCTGTGGTCAGTTGACTGGTCACGCTAGCGTCAGACTGGCTGGCTGTTCGTGCAACGGTGTGGTGATGGTTGGTGTATGGATCTTTCGCTCCCGCTGCTCCAGTGCAGACAATCGACATTGGCGGCATGTAGATTGCTTTATTACATTTATGAACCGAGAGCGGCACCGCGGCCACGGATTTATTCTGGTAGGGTACGCGTCCAGTGATCGTACCGTGACACGCCGAGCACGCTGCACACTGCGCTACTCATACGGCTACCCATACGCTCGGCCATTCGTCCGGAACGCCAGGCACTCGTTGACCATCAACCTCGGTACGTCCCATAGTTTTATAAGTTAATCGAACGCTAATACATACGTTGGACACCCAAAAGACCCCCACCGCCTCCGCCCCCCCGCCCGCCCACCCCACCACCCCCGGGGGGGGGGTTGTGTATAACGTTATGACGTACCGACCAATCACACAAAACAATCTGACTTTACTCGATCTTTATCTAATTGATCGATTTATACCTATCTTAATTCTATCTAAGTTTATCGCGATTTATACACTAGAGGACGCATCACCCTGTCTGCGTGACTGAATCGTCCCAGTTGCGAGCATGCTGGCGGCGCCCAGTGACCTGCGTACGAAGGTTACTTGGATTTGGAAGCCCAAACGACAGTTTGACTCGACCTGAGGCTGAAGTTTAAACATATATCACCGGGACGCCAAATTAGTCCTTATATCGCATTAAACGAGCAGTTCCCACAGGAAGTTTGTGCCTATATGGTAGAATAACGAAGAGTATTTACAGTACTTCTCTAAACAGGTACAACAAAAAGTACGCTTAATATACATTTAGCTATTCCACTTATATCTATACACTATATGTCTGTTCGACTGGTAATTCTCCTCTCTCTCTCTCTCTCTCTCCTTCTCTACCTCTCTTCTCTCTCTCTCTCTCTCTCTCATCTCTCTCTCTCTCCTCCTCTTCTCTGCTCTCTCCTCTCTCCTCTCTTCTCTCTCTCTCTCTCACGCGCGCTCTCTCTCGTCCGCTGCTCTCTCTCTCTCCTCACGCGCTCTCGCTCTCGCATCTCCTCTCTCTCTCTCTCTGCTCTCTCTCTCTCTCTCTCTCTCTCTCTCTCTCCTCTCTTCTCTCTTCTCTCTCTCTCTTAATATATCAATTCTATATATAATTATATAATATATATATATATCAGGAGAGCGTATAATGCAAGTAATCATCTTTGCATATATACGCTCCCTGATATCACCTATCATATAATACTATAATATTATCCTCTTTCTTGTTCCTTCTGGCACGTCTCTCTGTTTCCGTTGGTCTTTCACTGTCTTCTTGCTAGGTGCCTTCTTGCTGTCTTTTTCTGTGTGCCTTCTCTATCTGCGGCCTCCATCTCTCTCTCTCTCTCTCTTTTTTCTCTCTCTCTCTCTCTCTCTCTCTCTCTCTCTCGCTCTCTTCAATTCTTCCTATGTATCCCCGTCTCCGTAAGTCTCTCGCTGACCCTTGCTATGTGGCTTCATTGTTATAATTATTGTCTGAGCAAAGCACCCAGCGAACACTACGACGAGTATACAACAAATCTCCCAAAATCAGCGTTTGTCAGACTGAGCACACTTAAAATTATGCGCTACGCAGAATAAAAGGTTATTCCCACAAAAGCTCAACATCCTAATAGACGGGCAGGAGCAGCTACTGTAATGGGAGGGCAACTAAAAGTGCCCCCAATAGAATACCTAATCAAATACCACACGTACACTAATATTTATGAACGTCTCCATTAAACACCGTAACAAACCACACAGAAATAATCCCTTACCCCCATGCCTGTAAATTATTACACTAAATTCTAGTCATTGAAAAATACGTATGGTCACAAAACTAACACTAACGAGGCAATAAATCAGTGGAATACACCATGGGCGCAACCACTGGAAGGGACTTTCCTAGGTAATTTGTCCTATTGGTCAGGAATACACAGAGAGTATTTACAGACTTTCTAAAAGTAACAAAAAAAGTAGCTATATACACTTACTGTTTCATAAAGTCGTGCAATGCCATTTCTACACTTATTGATTCATTTTTCCTATTTAAGAAAAAAATGAGCTAGACCAACAGAGGGAAGTGGCACTATACATCCTAACAATTAATTACAAATTAAGGCGCCCAGGCCTAATTATCAGATTTTCAAATTCTGCACAGCACATATCCATGTTCGCGCATGCCCGCCAATTGCAAAACAAAATATTATTTGCTGGAAATTATACAAGGAGCACAAAGATCGCATGATTACGAGTATGTAGTTTGATATAAAAAAAATAACTGTAGCATTGTTTTGTTTTTATGCACGAGCAATTTCGGGGCAATGCTAGGCCATACCATATATCATATAGCAAAATCATACTATACTATATAAAGGAAATTGTTGGAAAGGATTTATTTTACTTTATTTCTTATACGTTATAATTTTGTATTAAATCTATATGAAATATATACTAAATATATTTATTATATTATTAGTTATTGAAAAAGATTAAGTATACTGTGTTAGTAGTGTTACTAAATATACGAAGTATAATAATATAATAGAAATATATATAATTATTTATATTAGATATATATAATATGAATACTATAGTTTTGATCAAAGTTCTAGCTCACATTTAGAGGCATAGTGTTACTCCTATTGACGCAGGGGGGGGGGAATATCCTAAGAAATGGGAGAGAAGGAGGAAGAAGAAGAATGATCGAGGAGGAGGCGGAGAAGAAGAAGGAGATGATGATGATGATGACGACGATGACGACGGCGATAACGACGACGACGAGGAAAGAGAAGAATCAGACAAAGAAGAAGAAGGAGGAGGAGGAGGAGGAAAAGGAGGAAGAGGAGGAGAAAAAGGAGGAAGAGGAGGAGGAGGAGGAGGAGGAAATGGAGGAGGAGGAGGAGGATGAGGAAGAGTAGAAGTCTAGAAGAAGAATCACGATTAATTTCCCGTATTGTTACCCGGTGTGAAGCGACAGGGCTCGTATAAGTAAAATTAAACAACTTATATATATTATATTTATACTTTATATAGATATAATCAAGAGCTAATAATACCTATATTGTATTATTAACTCTTGATATAATAAAATAAATATTATCGGTTGGAAAATAATAGGGTCCTCGCCGCAAGTGCATTATGGGAGTCGCTCGTGTGGATTCTGGCAGCGTATTGACGGAATAGTGTGAGGAGGTTTCCGAAACTAAGTTCGTGCCATTTGCAACAAGATACTGTTCTAGAGGAGCTGAATCAAAGTTTTGTATTTATATTACACCAACTCAGTCTATGTCGTATGGAAGCATAACGCATTAGCAATTTATGATATTCTTGGAAGGTAGTGCCGCGTCGATTTCAATCGTTGGATGGATCCAACGATAGCCTGGTATCAACCTGAGCAAATAGGACCAGCCCAGGAATTGTGGAGCCGAATTTGGGAAACGCAGATGGGAATTGAAAATATGAACCTAAATAATTCAAACCCAAACTTGGAAAACAAGGCACCGGAGTATATTTCTTTGAACTATACAAACGTATTTGACCAGAAACACGGACCAGTGAACAAGCCACAAACTAACAATTTGCAGTTGAATAATGCCTTGGGTAAACGAAAACGAGAAAATAAAGCAAGTACATTTGGCTTAAATCAGAACGTGCACTTGCTAGGTGATAACTGCAGTTTAACACCTTGGCGAATTAGAACACAGTACACGCCAGGAGTTGTAGGGTAAGTTAAATTGTTTAAAGTGTTAAGGCCCGCTTATGTCGACCTTACAACCTAGTCGCCGACAAGATTTGAATATCGTACGTCAAAAACCGGCCAGATCGCCGATAAAAACATCGGCGACCAAACTCGACATGAGTTCTCTTACGATCGAAAATACGGTCGCCGACTACGATCGCAGGAATAGAACATGTTCTATTTCTATGCGGCTGTCGGCGACAAATCGTGAGTGGCAGCCAATCACCGCAGCGTGTCGAGTCAAATGATTATCAAAAGTCACGTGATTAATAAAATATCAGCCTACACGCCACTCGTCAGCAGTTTACAAGGAGGGATTATTGCACAAACCCTTTCTCAAATATATATTAAGATTTCCGTATATCACATAAAAAAAATTTCTCCACATGATTATAACGATGTTCAGAAAATTGAGAATAGATTTACGAAGTTACATGATGTTTACTGGTAAGCGCCATTTTGTTGGTCACGTACGTGACTCGTTTGATGTAGACTGGTCCTGGCATCAAGCTTGCTCTGTTTGTGCTAGAACAAATACTGGGGCCGCGAACCTGTCTACGTTTCATGCAGGAACGCTACGATGTGATCGGCGATGTGCAGCGTAGTCACTTCAAGTCAACATGAGTGTTGCTACGCTGCTAATCGGCGCTAAAGTAGTCGCCGATAGTAAAATCGTAGACCGACCTGAGCGGGCCTTTATAATCAGAAATTTTAGTGCACATATTTATTTTCGCAATGTGCGACATGTATAAGTGTGGACAGCTCTTACACAACCACAGCCTCAGGCACTTGGAACGTCTCAATAAAAAAAAGGTAAATAAACACGAAATGTATTTACTACCAAAGTCTTAATGTTTCTCTACTCTATGTCGCCTATTATTGCCGATAATTACTCGTAAATGCCGGTCAAATGCTCATCTGCAACACACAAGTACACCGCACGCCCGCCTTGTGCACAAACAACATGAATAAGAGAGCAGGTAGGAAAGCGTGATCGCAAAGTTCGCTCGACTCTCGCTTCATTTCACACCTTCACAGCACGAATACACATCCAATAGCTTCCATCTTGGTATCTATGTGTAGCTAAATGTTTACTTGTTCGAATTATAACTGTCCTTTGTCCTTACCTACTCCTGCCAGAGATATCTCGTGAAATCCTGCAGGAAATGTTCTCGCCGTGAAAATGTAAAGAGGACGAGATGTCTGTTTATACACGAGTAAAGGCGGCGCATTGCATGCCGGGATGAGCTGCTGCCTCCCTCTGAGCCTCCATTTCGAGGCCCGCCAAGCATAATGTGCGCGGGCATGACGTCACACACACACGACTACAGTGATCGATCGAAAGTAGCGCCGTTATGGATTTTCGGATGATACGTCCTCTTTACATCCTCTACATTTTCACGGAGCGAACATTTCCTGGAGGATTTCACGAGCTATCTTTGGTGGGAGTAGGTAAGGACAAAGGACAGAGTTATAATTCGAACAAGTGAACATTTAGCTACACAGATACCAAGATGGAAGCTGTTGGATGTGTATTCGTGCTGTGAAGGTGTGAAATGAAGCGAGCGTCGAGCAAATGTTGTGATCACGCTTTCCTACCTGCTCTCTTATTCATGTTGTTTGTGCACAGGGCGGGCGTACGGTGTACTTGTGTGTTGCAGATGAGCATTTGACCGGCATTTACGGGTAATTATCGGCAATAATAGGCGACATAGAGAACTAACTATTAAGACTTTGGTAGTAAATACATTTCAGGTTTATTTACCTTTTTTTTTTATTGAGACGTTCCAAGTGCCTGTGAGCTCTTATATCCTTGGGGCCCATATATATTCGTATTGGGCAAAATATTACAAGCAAGAGTGAGTGCTTTTTGCAGTCAGTACAATTTTGCTAATTTTCTGATGATTACCTTCTTTCTTAATATACCAACTCGTATCATGACTGCTTTTTGAATTATACCTACTGTGCACCATGGATAAAGACATATTTGATAGTGATAGCACTTAAATAGCAATGAGTCATAAAGCATGTGATTTGAAATGCAATGTAAATGGCTGTCATGACTAAACTGGACATATATGTAGATGGCTAAACTATTGAAATCACTGTTCCTTATTGGCTGACACCATGCAATGTTGGGTGAAATTTGTTGAACATTTTAAAATTAAAATAGCGAAAGTGGCAGTAATGTACTTGTAAGTCAAACGGGTTAATTGTCGTTCATTGGTGGATTGCTCATGTGTGCAGGTTACATGAAGAAATTGAGGATTTTTACAAGTACATGTCTCCCCGTCCAGAGGAGCAGCAGATGAGAGAAGAGGTGGTACAGAGGATAACAAATATCATTGAAAGCATATGGCCTTCTGCTAAGGTACATGGGTATCAAACACAAGTGCACTAAAGGAAAACTCTGGCACATAGCTTTCACAAGTGTTTTCAGTTACAATAAGTTTTAATTATCCTATATTACTTTTTGTCTCACAATCTTGGTTTGAGAAATGAATTAATACTTTATTTCAAAATGTGCTCATTGCAGTTCACCTTAGGTGCAAAGTTGCACTTTTGATATTGATTTGACCATGTTGCACATGTATACATAGATCTGTTACAGTTTTGAAATCATTCGAATGATTGCAATATTTCATATTTCACTAGTAGTTGAAATTAAAAATAACATTACCATAGGTTTAACACGTAAAAGGTAGTTTTATTTTTTTGCTAATAAATACAATTGTAGTTTTCTAGTTACTGGAAATATTTGTTAACGTTTTAAAACTCAACAGTAGTTTGCTTGCAATCACAGTGGTTGCCACTGCATGCCTGCTCCTAACAAAGTTGTGCTATGTAAGTTACATGGCAGGCTACAGACCATGGGCATTTCTTATTTATTAATTTTTAAGAGAAGAAGGGTGGTAATATCTTAAATGGTTATATTTATATTTGACTCATAGTTTAATTTTCATTATGAATTCATGTATTTATCATTTAATGAAAAATTAGGGCAGGTTAAATAACAGATTAGGTATAAATATAATTTCACTTTTGTGATCAGCTACCGGTGTGAAACATGCAAAGAGAAATGTCAAACTCCCAGCTTCATCTGAGGAACAGCACTGTTAGACGATGTCGTGGCAGCACCCAAAATCCGTTATTTTGAAACTGTGTTGTAATGCATGATAATAGAAATATGTATCTTAACATACTCTGCAATTCTAGAGTATTGTTCTCCCTTAATTCTACGTAATTGCATGTGAACTAAGAATAATGTAGAAAAGCAATACATAAAAAAGTGATTCAGTAATGGTAAAACAGGTGTGTAATCTTATATAGTTGATGTAGATTATTAGAGCTGTGAACAATCGTCTAGTCGCCTTTGTTTGGCTAGTAAATGAATTAATTTGTGTATACGTGTAATCTTATCTGATTAGCTGTACTCTACAATACATAATATCTTGTCTTTAAGGTTGAAATATTTGGCAGCTTCAGAACTGGCCTATATCTACCAACCAGGTATGTATTGTATATCGATTTATCCATTCATTGTTTTGTACAAGTGGAGTTTTTGACATGTATCAGGGTTCTCCCCAGGTCTAAATGCATATTTGTTCCGACATGCCGCCAAAGCTGAAGCTTATTTGAGCCATCACATAAATCCTCCAACATACTTTAACTCCCTAATCAACATGCCTTAATATCCAGCTGTGTTTTCGTTTGACCATCGTAACACGGTCCTGCTGTGTTGATGTATACATGTATGAACAGATTGAGTTTACCTGTGTATTAGGGCTACTTATGACATACGTAATTGACTCGAATTGGTACAACCCTCTCACCTGTCCACCCATAAAGCCTAGAGCACAGACCTGCGACTTTTGGTTACTCGTCGCTGCAACCTGCAACCGCAAGCGATCAGTCGCACACTTCACCGCGTGTGTGCATGCAAGCGACTGCCTACCATTTGGCGTATTGTTACAAGCGTGTCATGGCTGCAGTCAAATAAAATGAATTTGAATTTGAAATTGAATTATTGGACTTTATTTTCTGGCGCAGTATTTACCCGTCATTTCCAGTCGGAACGCGATATCTTGATATGCTGCATGTATTTTAGCACTATCGCTATATTCCGGCAAAGTTATATCAAACAATACCGGCCTCTCCATCCACATATCGAGCAAAATAATTTCTTTCTCCTCACTCCAACTTGTTGCTGTGAGCGTAGCCACAGCACGTGATGAGATGGTGCTCGCTGGTTGGTCGGACGAGAATTTTTCATCGTTGCAAGTCGCTGTCTACCCGCACACATGCGATTTCGAAGCGATTTCGGAATGATTCGGAGCGACGGGTTGCTCAAAATCAAATCAGTTTGATTTCTTGCAACTCGTCGCAAGCAACCAGAATTGCTACGACTCGCAGTTGCACGTTCCCGCAGACGTAGCGATTTCACAGCAATTTCGACTGCGATTCTAGAATCGCTGTCGAGTTGCATGAAAAAGTTGCAGGTCTGCGCTAGTCTTAGTGACCTAACTTCAGAAATTCCCATTAAGAACTCTGTATATATATATACCTTTCTTTATAAATTTTGAGTTGATAACAGTATTACTAATTACTATAACAATTTTTTCAAAAGAGAGGAAGTCAACTTGTTAACTTTGTGTTGTGTCTTCCGCAGTGATATTGACTTGGTGGTTATTGGAGAGTGGGAAAAGTTGCCTTTGTGGACACTAGAGAAAGAAATTAAAGATCATGACATAGCATTGCCTGAAACAATCAAAGTTCTAGACAAGGCATCCGTAAGTATTATTCTCACTTCCGTGCGCGTGCGTGTATGCATGTGTGCATGTGTGGTGTGTCAAAGTTAATTGTCAAAATTTCAGAGAGCATAGTCATGATTGACTAAAATCATTTTATTCTTTCTATAGGTCCCAATCATTAAGCTGACTGACAAAAAAACTGAAGTAAAGGTTGACATCAGCTTCAACATGAACAATGGTGTTAGGAGTGCTAAGCTTATCAGGGTGAGTGTGTACGTAGGGTTCATATAGGGGAAGTATAAGACTTTAAAGACCAATGAATTTAAGAGGTGGAACTGCTGAAGTACACAGATTCCTGAGTCATTTTTATGAGCTCATATTACATAGATAGAGCTTGTAACATAGAATGATACTAGCAACTATTACAACCAAAACATGCTATAGTACAAGCTACTGTTTTGTGTTCCTGTTTTTGTAGCAACAGTAGCATCATCAGTATTCTTGTTCAATGGTTGCCCTGAAATTGACTGATATAAGCCTCTTATAAAAAACAACTAATCTGTATTTGCTATCGAATCAAAAACCCCAATTGTGAGAGCAAATAGATGTTGTAAATCTTGGAGCAGTTGCCATCTCATGAAATCCGTGTGTCACTAAACTGAGTAGAGAGAGTTCCAGTCATAGTGACCATCATATTCTACAGTGGTATACTGCAGATGACACAATAATTTTTGTCATTCGGACAGTTAATTTCATTTGTGTTCTGCATAATATCTCGTTTCAAAATTCAGACTGGGTACTTGTGTCTTCTTAAGAGCAGGGAATTTGTTGGACAAGTTTGAAATTAGTTGCACATTTGTTAAAATTGCGACTTAAATTTTGTAAACTATGACCGGAAAATCCACTCGTGCTCAATTTTGCGACTTTATACTAATATATATATACATATCAGACATTTAACCATAGACATCTAATAAAGCTTTTAATGATTTGGAGCTGTGAATTGGTTTGTTCTTTGATTGCAGGAATTCATTGACATGTACCCCTCATTGCCATACATGGTGCTTGTGCTGAAGCAGTTCTTGCTGCAGCGTGACCTTAATGAAGTGTTCACAGGCGGCATTAGCTCATATAGCCTAATCCTGCTCACCGTCAGCTTCCTGCAGGTAAGAATACTATGACTATGAATAATACTATTACAGAAATCTGTAATGATATAATTGTATCCCCCGCGACGAAGTCGGCGGGGATACTATGGTTTCAAGTCTCCCCAGCCGCCGCCGCCGCAGACAATTTCCTTTCCGTTCTATAACTCGACCCCTAATTCACCTAGCGCTACCAAACTTGGTATACTTACAGATCTTGGGGAGAAAGTGAGCAGCGTACCAAAACCAGGTCACTGTGACCTTTATTTGACCTTTACCTTGACCTTGATCATATTTCCCTTCCGCTCTCTAACTCGGCCCCTAATTGAACTAGCGCTACCAAACTAGGTATACTAGCTTACACATCTTGGGGAGAAGGTGTGCAGAGTAACAAAACCAGGTCGCTGCAACCTTTATTTGACCTTTACCTTGACCTTGATCATATTTCCCTTCCGCTCTGTAACTCGGCCCCTAATTCTTGACCTAGCGCTAC
>NW_014577674.1:29012-43041 GCF_000485595.1 Priapulus caudatus
GGCGGACCGAGCGAGAGCGGCGGCGGCGGCGGCTGGACAGACATGAAACCAGAGTATCCCCGCCGACTTCGTCGCAGAGGATACAATACTATATGTTGTTGTGTAGATACAATAATGTAACCCAAACCCAAGATAGGGTTACAAAGCGTCCCTATCCTTTTGTGTGGAGGAACCACACTTGAATTTTTATAACAGGTTATATTAGTTTAATACAGAATATTGTGATACATAGTAAGTTCCGGGATAGCGGAGAAAGGTTCGTGTTAAGAATAAACCCAGTTTGGAAGTTCTAGTTTTTCTGAAAACGCACCAGCAAACCTCCCTGAGTGATCCACTCAGGGGTTCCTCCACACAAAAGGATAGGGACGCTTTGTAACCCTATCCTGGGTTTGGTTTACATTATTGTATCTACACAACAACATATAGTATTGTATCCTCCGCGACGAAGTCGGCGGGGATACTATGGTTTCATGTCTGTCCAGCCGCCGCCGCCGCCGCCGCCGCTCTCGCTCGGTCCGCCGCAGAGAATTTCCCTTCCGCTCTGTAACTCGGCCCCTAATTCTTGACCTAGCGCGACCAAACTTGGTATACTTACACATCTTGGGGAGAAGGTGTGCAGAGTAACAAAACCAGGTCGCTGCAACCTTTATTTGACCTTTACCTTGACCTTGATCATATTTCCCTTCCGCTCTGTAACTCGGCCCCTAATTGACCTAGCGCTACCAAATTTGGTCCACCTTCTCCCCAAGATGTGTAAGTAAGCAGCGTACCAAAACCAGGTCACTGTGACCTTTATTCGACCTTTACTTTGACCTTGATCGTATTTCCCTTCCGCTCTATAACTCGGCCCCTAATTGACCTAACTTGCTATACTTATACATCTTGGGGCGAATGTGTGTCGCGTACCAAAACCAGGTCACTGCGGCTTTTATTTGACCTTGACCTTGACCTTGACCTTGACCTTGATCATATTTCCCTTCCGCTCTATAACTCGGCCCCTAATTGACCTAGCGCGACCAAACTTGGTATACTTACACATCTTGGGGAGATGGTGTGTCGTGTACCGAAACCAGGTCACTGCAACCTTTATTTGACATTGACCTTGACCTTGACCTTCATCATATTTCCCTTCCACTCTATAACTCGGCCCCTAATTGACCTAGCGCGACCAAACTTTGTATACTTACACATCTTGGGGAGAACACGGGGGATACATGTAGTTGGCGACAACTGCCCTTTCTAGTTTATAATGGGAGTCAATGGGAAAACGTGAATCACGGCTTTTTCTTGTATGAACTTTTTTCTGGAATGCATTATTTACGTAATGCTGCATATTACTGCAAGTCTATTAGCTCTGTATCTATCATTTGGTGTGTCAAGCTACATTTTTACGTACCCACATGTATACTTATCACTTAACCCATCGAAGATAAAAAGGTCACTTTTTTCAACCTACCATACACTGTGCGTACAGTGAATTCAGTTGAAGTGATAGCCTGTGATAGATGAAACATTTCAGCTTGTTTGTACATCACAGCACTTGTTTCTTCTTGATTGTTTTGTTTCTCTTGCTGCCAGCTTCACCCTCGCTATGACGCAGCTGAACGCAGCTCAAATTTGGGAGTGCTACTGATTGAGTTCTTTGAACTGTATGGTCGACACTTCAACTACCTGAAGACCGGAATCCGTATCAAAGACGGTGGTGCTTACATCGCGAAAGATGAAGTGCAGAAGGACATGGTGGATGGCTATAGGCCATCTCTGCTTTGCATTGAGGATCCTCTCACTCCTGGTACTATATTCACATCTGCATTCCATCAATGACTATTAACGACTGATCTCTATGCCATTTAGACATGCGATTATTCTGCATTCACAAGTGTTTTGTGTAATGAGGCTCGTGACGTCTAGTGTACCCAGGTTCTGCTATGGTACGGGCACTTGTGTACCCTGAGGTAAGCACAAATAATAGACAGACACAAAGTGTAACGTACAACGATAGATCTATTCCTTTATCACCAACACTACAGTCATAATACAGGGTTCGTAGGGTTAGTAACAACAGCAAAAGTACACGCTTCACAGCGCCAATTAGTCATGTACACCTTAATAACTTTCTAAGGTATTCACACAAATACAATCCGTAACATGTGTTACGTCTATCAATAACAACCGTACGTCTATCAATAGAGTACCTCGAATGCAAAGGAGTTTATCACAAAAGATACTATGGCTCAAAAGAGTTTAAAAACACCAATACGATAACATGAATACGACAAGACAAGCTATACTCACATCTTCGAGACCCAGGGTGATTCTAACTTTCTGTTTAAAAGCGGCTGTATTTATCCTAACTTTTACGTCAATTACCATACTAAAACACATGCTTAAAGAGTAGCCACGCCTCTTGACCGCACATGGGAACTAACCACTCTCACTAACTTTCGTTACGTCCACAAACCTCCTGCATTCATTAGTTACGCATGTTTAGAATACTATGGCTACTTGAGGACACATTCCTAAGGCTCCCTAGCTGACACTAACGAGGCGGGTGCTGGCTCATTGTCCGCGGCGTCTCAAGTGATATCGACGCGCGGTCTATATTATAATCCCCTAATAACAATGGCATACGCGTCACTACATTTGTGGTTTGGATTGTTTGTTAACTAGAATCAATGTGTAGATAATCATGATATATATGATTTGTGTGCAGGAAACGACATTGGACGTAGTTCGTATGGTGCCCTGAATGTGAAGCAAGCATTTGAATATGCGTACCTGGTGCTCAGTCATGCAGTGAACCCACAGAACCAACACCTGTTTAGCAAAAACGGCAGGTAACACAATCCTCCATGTTTAAATGGTTATAATAAGGAAACTAATTTGCATGCTGCGAGTGTCTGTTGAAACTAACAGTGCTATTTCACACTTGTATGATGTACATCAGAAGTAGATAATAAGGAAGGAGTGTGACTTCAATAAACAAGGGAAATTCGTTATTTACTAGCCTTAGAATACCTACGGTTTACTACGCGTAACTCAACCAACTTGAGCTCAAATCGTACACAGTCCATTCGCCTAGCATCGTGCGAAATCGTTTCCTCGTATACACCCGCAATCCGGAGATACAGACTAAAACGTACGACACGATTCTCCGTTCTGTTGCCAGCAAACCGAATGTATAAACCGCCTAACTTGAAACAAAAGGCAGCTACTAACGACTCTTGCACACTCTTGCGCCCTCGGCGATGCGGTGTGGCTCGCTGGGAGATTGGATATCGACGCAACACTCAGCGAGCTAATCTTTGACCTAGCTGCCTTTTGTTTTAAGTTAGGCGGTTTATACATTCGGTTTGCTGGCAACAGAATGGAGAATCGTGTCATGCGTTTTAGTCTGTATTTCCAGATTACGGGTGTATACGAGGAAACGATTTCGCACGATGCTAGGCGAATGTACTGTGTACGATTTGAGCTCAAGTTGGTTGAGTTACGCGTAGTAAATCGTAGGTATTCTAAAGCTAGTAAATGACGAATTTCCCTTGTTTATTGAAGTCACACTCCTTCCCTATTATCTACTTCTGATGTACATGCTTATAAGCATAAATCTGGAGTCTAAGTTATAGCAGTGCTTAGAAATAGAAGCAGTAAAGGTTAGTTGTTAAGTGCTCTGAGGAACATTTGTAGATTATTAATTTATATTAAAACACGAAATTAGATTATTACATGCATGAAGATAAGAGTTGCAAAGTGAAACGTTACTTGCATAACAATTTCAGTAGTCATACAATATAAACTTGTTGCCTGACCACGCACTATATGGTTAGTTTGTGAAACATTACATGCTTGTCGTTTCATATAATTCACTATAGCTTGCTGGGACGAATCGTTCGTATCACCGATGAAGTGGTGGAGTACAGGAGCTGGATAAAACAATCGTTTCCGGTGAACGCGCATCTGAGCTCATCTTTACAGACGTACATGAGCACCGTGAATGCTCCAAGCCACGCACCTCAGAAGAGGTATTCATTGGTACTAAAAACTGGTGCTAAACTTGGTCTGTAGCTTTTTAATTGGTCCCCTATCTCTGTTGGTCCTGCCAAGTTTAGCATGGGTTGTGGGACATCCAATGGTGTGTTATGTTCGCTCTAGTTTCTGTGGTCAGTAGTATTTACTGGACGGGTCATTGATGAGGCCATGCAGTTCCAGCAGAGCTTTGTTCTCTTTGTTTCTTGATAATGTACATTGTAAACCATCTATTTATGATATTATAATTGCCAAGGCACTAATCAGTTAGTTTAATAGTGAAACCTACATAAAGCATAGTGAAGTTTCAGCCTAGCGTTTGTTTTGCAATAAACCATGCCAATTATTGCTAATCAGTAATTGCGGTCAAAATTCTCCCTTTCTGGGGGCAATGCCAGATTTATGCGCGTGATGTGTAGAATGATGTCATACCAGGCCTGCAGTTGTCTGTTAGCTTTACAGCAAATTATGATAATAATTTGTGGTGTAGGCCGTCATTTCCCTCAATACAACAAGGATGATTCAGGCAGAGCCCAACGCTAAACGAAGGTAATTGAAGCAAGGAACGCCACCTAGAAAGTTGAGGAGGTCGTTGGGAAGGCCAAGTATGTCATCAAGACTGTTTTAAGCAAAACAACGTCTTTGTACTACCAACAGTGCACTAACTACTTGCTTCTCTGTGTTATGTCTTGCAGCAACCTTCTCTTGGATAGCAGTCGGCAAGAGGAGAGTGAGTGCTCGAGTGATAGCAGCTGTCGGTCGTCAACTAGCTCTATCGCCAATTATTGGAGTTCGAGCATCGGCAGTGACACCGTATGTACAGAGGCGTAGTTAGTGAGCTGAGCCATCCCACCTAAGCCATCTTGCATGTGTACTGCTACTCTTTGTTTGGCCATTAAGTGTGTGTTTGTAGGCTGCGTGAGTTACCTTACATGTGAAATGTTGTGCTGGAGTGTTTCTCTTCTTGGCAGTGTAGAGGCTGGGAGCTGAGCTAACCGTCATTATTATTGGGGGTGGAACAGCGAGCTGGGCATTATGCTAATAGTTTGTTGCCGTAATGTCTGTTTTCAAAGTAGATGCTTATGACAATGCTTACCATCTTAAAGCTCGATTTTCTATATTCGAGTAAGATCCTGGTTAGGGTTATGTTCATTACTCGCCAAACCTCATGTTTTAGAATAGACCATTTTTTTAATTATCTGAGTCTGTGGGAGAAGAAACAGTGTAATTCCTTGTCAATTGAAAATCATCATACTTTTTAAAGTGATTAGAAGTATGAAGGTGGTTGTTTGTAGGATGGATGAATTTTCTATCTGTAGATGTCGGGTAAAGCCCTATATACATGAGGAACTTCGACAGATTCCTAAGTCAGTGATGGGTTCCATTGCCGTGTAGTCTTTGCCCATGCGTCAGCATTGGCACGAACGTGAAAACATCCCACGCACTAGACATTATCACCAAGGCCATTCAGAGCAGTGTGTGTTAGGCCATCCCTGGAGGTGTCGACTATCCAGTAGTGAATCTCTGCGTTTGTGCGTGGAGAGTTTCGCTGGTAAAGAGCACCAGGTAAAACGCAGAACCGGCTGACACCATGGTTTTCAGGTGTGTGTGTGTGTCTGTGTGCGCAGGACTCGGAGAGCACTACAACTGAGAGTGGGCCGAGCCAGCTGTCGCAGGGTACTGCCGATGCGCGGCGCGCCAGCCTCAAGAGCGACTCGCCAAAGCGCAGGGCATCCGACGGCAGCAGTGCCAAACAGAGCGGGACCGGCGTGCGAGGCCCTCGCAGCCTCAACTGGCGCGAGCAGACTCCACAGGTGCCCAGCACATACCAACGCAGCTACAGATCGTTCAACAACAAACGCAGGAAAAACCAGAGGAGAGACAGCGCCAACACCAGTCGATAACAGGGATGGATACACTGGGAAGGAGGGTGGGGGGCGCAGGGATGAAACCTCTCAGTGTATGTATGTATATATGTGTGTGTATATATCCATTTGTGTCGAATGTGACCACAGGATATTTTAGCGTTGCCCCGTCATCTTGGCGTGAGATGTGCTGCAACTGCTGTGGTCAGTGCTCTCTAATAACATGCCAGAGACTTCAATGCGGGTGCAGCGATGGTTGAAGTCACGTGGCACAATGTCATGTAGCAATCCCGGTAGACCTGGATTTCAATATAGGAGATCTTGGGCAACAGTCGTCTGATACTTCTTGGACATCGACAGCCGTTTTAAGATTTGACAGGTGTTATGTCGTCCATATGGAAGACCATCTTAATTGATACTAACTTAGACGTTGATGCTTTTTCTTGTGGAAATTGTGCTCGATTGCAAATGAAGCGTCGTTTCTCAAGGACCGCTTTTTCGATGGGAGCCAAAGTAGTTGCCCAGCATATCAACATCTGGTGATGTCTTCCTCCATCGTAAAACACCTCATAAGATTTTGTCAGCTGCAGGTATTGTGCGCTTTCAGATGCTGACTAAAAACATGCACTTTTGAGTTACATAGTGTGGCAGTATGGTGTATTGCATAGAATGTTGTTGATATCGTAAATATTATAGAAATTCTTTAATGGTGGTGGGTGCAAATCAGTAATCATATTTTCATCTCGACGTGAACATTCAAAATCCATGTAACATTCACAGTACTGTGTATATGTATGTTTGTATCATTTTTATCTTTTGGCATTTAGTGAGATGACACAGACTTACAGGATATTTGTATCATACAGAGGAACGTAAGGTTGCATTTTAGTGCTATGCCGGCTGTTTTATAGAGTGTATGTTTGTTGTATGTGGATGATTATTAAGATGTTAGAGTAACTGAAGGTTTGTGTGTGTGCAAACGTTGGAGTGTGATGTTAGATCTGTGAGTGATTGGTCTGGAGAGTGTCCTGGGCCTGATCGAGTTCTACTTGATAAACAATTGCTTGTTATTAATGTAAACTGTACATGGACCACGCAGATATAGCGCATTTAAATGCTCATTTATTCATTGTTGACTTATTAAGCCCCAAATCTGTGGTACATATTCGCACATATATAACGCAAAACTGTGCAATTAAATTATAATTGGGTGATGATGGCCCTATTGTTGATGTGATGGATCAGTCTTTACATTGCCAAAGCTTTGTGTATGCGGGACAGTGAATTAAGTTATGGTCTTAGTCTATATGTAACTCGTTAGGAGGTGTTTAGTTTAATGTTCATATCATCATTGCATGAGCTAAGACAGCACTAAACTGAGAACGAGTGATTTAGGCTTCCACGCGTGCATTAGGAAAATAGCAGCTTCAGACAACGAGTCAATTATTTAACTATTGCTACCCCTACCGCATCCGGTGCGTTCTCTTATCATCTATTGTTTTTCTTTTAACTAAGAGCATTCCTGATTGCCCGTCTCTTCCACCGGGACTTGCTTGTAGATTCACCGTTTTATATACAATATACGTTTCAAAGAAGCTTGGTGCGATTAGTCCTTGATGATGATACACCTGTGCGTGTAAAGGATAGCATTATTTTTAATTTAACCAGTCCACAACTTGCACATAACGACGCAAATCTGTATGTGGCTGCAATCATGAACGTGTCTGTACCTGTATAGATGTGCTCGTTCTACAGTACCTGGAAAGACCTACTCACATGTTTCATTAGCAATCAAATGCGTGCAACCCTTTGCTGTAGTAATAAGTATTTGCACACAGTGTGCATTAAGCAGTGCTAGCCAGCTCGAGCGGATTATAGTGAAAAGTAACTTGTGCGTCCGGTACTTATTCTTTAAAGATGGTTCAAGCAGGCCATGTGCAAAATCGGTATCCTGCTTTTAGTTGTCTAGAGTGTGATGTAGCAAGGCATAATTTAATTTAGATTAGATACCGGTTAGCATTGTAATCTATGAATTTTTTATTTCAAATTTGTTTCGCTATTTTTCATACCTGCCCTAAAAGATTGCTCCAAATGCTATAGTGCTAATGGAAAAGGGTTCGGGGGGGGGGGATTTGGTAGTTTTCACTCGATTCAGATTGTTCATTAGCGTAACTACTGCGATGTATGTGAATCTGATTACAGTAAAGTCGTAGTTGAAATTCATATTACTATAGGTAAACTGTTTACTTTATAATATCATTTTTAATGTGGACCATAGATAGCGTAGGCAGACCGAGTATCTAGATATTGAGATTTATTGTTCGAGAGTTATAGACTCCTACCCTCTCATACCAAGAATATCTGGAGCACAGAATATACAGTGAAACATTATATCTGTGTTTGTGTATGTGTATGTAGTCAAGTTATATGGTATCTCTCACTTACAAAATAGATGCCATAATTTATGCTACTCAGAGAAGTCCACGGTCATGACGAAATGACTGCATGTGCCAGCAATGGCTCAGGATAAGTTTTGATAGTTGTGTAGTGTCGTCCGGTGTACACCTTGATTTATACTGGGTGTGTACATGTGCGTAATGCGAAGAGCGATTGTAATTTGCAGTATTTACATTATCTTAGTATTAGTTTATTGTTGAAAATTTCAGAATGCTTTAGAGGCATATACAACGTGCTCGCATATTTCTTGCTAATGTGCGTGGTTTAATGGAGCGGGGTAGCTGGTGTTGCTATCGTCTATGATTACCGTGAAACTGTGTCACTGGGGATCATATGTGATTTACTGTTGGGCTTCGTATTCATTTCTGTAAATGGAAACTCAAAACGCGGTGCCAATGATAACTGTTGCCAATATCTTAAAACGTAAATTGCTTGTGGAGTTGGAAAAATACCTCCTAGTTTCGAACATACTGGTCAATGTTCAAAAGCAGTGTGTAATCGATTTTTTAGAAGCTGATCAGATGATCCCACTAAGAGCTTCTTTTATAGCAGTAGTGCATCATTTCAATTATTTAATTTACGATAACATGTTACGTGCGAAACTATAGCTGTCAGATTACCCATTGACTCACAAGCGGTGTAAACGCCATTCTTGAAATGAATCAAAAGTAACGTGTAGGCCTATGTTAAAGGTAAAAGGCCACAAACTTGAATGAGCATTTCGAAAGCAAAAATCAAATAAAAAAAAGATTGATGTGGCCATGTTTCGGACAATAGGTGCGTTCACACTGGCGGGAATTAGTGGGATGCAAATCTCGGTTTTTGCATTCCGCTCGAAATACCGAGATTTTTACAAGTGTGAACGCAAATGTGTGGGTTGCTCTTGGTATAAGCAGATATGATGGGCTGGAATGCAGACCAACACGCCATTTTTTTATTGTGCCATGTTAATGTGTTGTTAGAATGCCGAGTACAACTTGATAGTTTCACTATTCTGATTGCTATGGTACACGTATCGTAAATAGGAATAGAAATACTATTCAAGCGAAGAATTTTCGTATGAATCCTCTGGTTGGGATACACCGTGCAGTGTGTGCAGCACTAAGTTGTATAAGTGTCTGCTTTCGAGGTTTAATCGCTAGGTATTCCTACGTATGCCCAACTACGAAAAACCCCGCCACGTACAAATACCAGTATAGCATCCTCGTGCAGTAGGCCTACGTTGTAGTTGATCCGGTGATGCTTATCAAAACTTTATTGAAATGTGTAATCCTAATTGTATAAAAAATGTATAAGATGCACAATTTTCGTTTAAACGCTTTTAGTATTGGAAAGATAAGTGCATGCACATATAAATTATTAAATTGTATGAACACCAGGGGCGTAGCTACGGGGGCCTGGGGGGCACGAGCTCCCCCCCACAAATTTTCTGTGCCCCCCCCAGGTGCCCCCCCACTGAAAATTCATGCTTGATAAAAAAAAATTGAATTAAAAACAATGCCGTTAGAACAGTATAATAGTAATACAAATAAAAGTTATATATTGTGCCCCCCCCCCCCGCTGGGAAAATCCTAGCTACGCCACTGATGAACACACGCTGCTATCTTGGGCTTTTGCATGCAGACGATTTAATACTACATATGTCGCTTTAAGGCATGTTTAGATAAAAAAAGGCAATATATGCGAAAATCTGTGAAACCCGTTGGAAGAAATTTAGCATAAAATTTTGGCCTGTTTTCAAGTTCTCCACACGCAGCTTCACTCTAATTTGCAGCTATGATAGGATTCGGCTAAGGCTGAATTAGGTATTTCTTAAGCCCGGCGCACACGTGGCGATTTTTATCGCTGCGATAAAAATCTCCACGTGTGCGCCGGGCTTTAGATAAACAGAAGCCGTAGGTATCGTTTTGATGTGGCAACACTATGACGCAACAAATTCAAGCTACTCACTGTGTATCGAATTCGTCTCTGCATGTGTGAACGTTGCAGCTTTCATTTTCTACTTCAGTCACTATATTGTAATGCTAAGAGTAACCTTTGGTGTGCATTAATTGTCATAAACCACCAGTAAGCATTAAGACGTGTGCAGTAATTTTCTTAATGAAAACTCGCCCTTAATATTGAATTTGAATGTTTTTGTGACAACTACAACCCAAAGTCGTAATGCAATATTTTTTTAAGTTGCATCTTTGCATCAACATGAATCATGTATGCGTCATTTCAGTTTTATTTGGTCCTATTTTGGCTTGTCTTCTTACGCCAGTGCAATGAGCAGAATGCATGATCGGATGGTTTGTTCTTGAACCCGTTATGCATAAATTCCGTTCTTGTGAGCGAGCATGTGTATTATTGTTGGTCGGTAGTGTGTGGCGTCAATCCATTTAATGGGTAAGTAATAGTATTCGTTTTGTAGCGTGTTGTCGATCACAGTAAATTTCTTAGCACCACCACCACTAGCTGCATGGCCTCGATTAATACCATTGGATGTACAAGTCCACAAACGGTTGGTAATTATCCGTGCAACAACCTAGTCATACTCACTAGTCATAAAATCTGTGTTATTGGTTTACCCTGACCTAACAGGAATTTCCGTAGTTTTAAGAATTTGTCTTCGCTCACTTATCATCCACGTGGACGTACTCTTGTGCATGTATATTGATAATTTGTGTGTTAAATTTTGGTGCCTATTTTTCTTCATGCAGTGTAAAGTAACTGTATATAGACATATTGTTGACAAGTGCCTGTTGATGAAGTTTTTGTTTTACTATATTGTACGATGATGTTTAATATGTACTTAGATAAGAATTCTCTTATTGGTTTATTAGTTATTTAGTACTAAAGTTGGCTGTTAAAGGGAATGGATTGTTTCCATGTGTAAGCGCAGTGACATAAATGACTATATATGCGACTGGCAGCATTTTTTGTGAACCTACTACCGTTGTAAGGGTAAAGCTCTTATCAACGAGTGTTGCCGCGAACTGGTCTTTTATGTTTATAGTTTAAGCTTGCAAATTGTTTTATATTTCCTATGGGATGTGATAAGGTAAATGAGATAGCGTGGCGTCAGTCTCAGTGTGCAGGTGTGTAAGACAGTGACGCATTTTCAACTCGTGTGTTTCGAATGTTATGTAAACCTGCGCTTTAATGGCCCACAATGACTTGCCATCTATGCAAACGCGTTTGACATTATTTGGACATATATGGGTCGCATAGCACCCTCTGGCGTTTAGGTGTGAGCACACGGAACCCTCTGGGTCATGTGCACAGTGCACTTTGAACGTGTGCACGAATTCCTATGTATCATTTACTGTTCTCACTCACTATTGGTGTCATTGGAGGTTAGTACTTTGCTGTCGTCTTGGGTGTTTGAAACTCCCATCATCATACGAAAAAAACTGTACATACAAACAACTCAACTAATTGAATAAAAATGTCGACGCGAATGAAAAGATGACTGTTGAAAGCGCAAGTGAAGGAATTTTGCCATGTCAACACTGCTTTTCGCAGTAGTGTGGCAAGTATAATTTTAATGAATAAACACATTAAAAAAAGTATAAAAAGTTCACGCGCCTGTTATTGTTATTGTTGTGTCTATAATAGTGGGGCAGATATGTAACAAAAATAGGTCGAAATGTTCACATCCGGCAGAAAGTGTGAAATTTTGCATACAGGGGTATTTTGACATGCTGAGTTCGAAAATTGCCGGATCCAAGAGTCTGACACTGGATCGGCCGCCATCTGAATTACAATATGGCCGCAATAACGAAACATTGAATATTACTATCTTGGTTCTAAATGACCTGTGCGCGTGAAATTTGTACACAAGGGCATTTCGACATGCGGGTTTAATAATGAATTAATTTGAAATGTCTGACAAACCATATGGCGCCATCTTGAATTCCAATATGGCCACCATAGAGAAAAAATGAACATTACTATCTTGGTTCTAAATGACATGTTGCGCTTATATTTGGTACACAAGAGCATTTTGCCATGCTGAGTTCAATAATGGATTGATTTGACCATGTCTGACAAACCATATGTCAGCCATTTGAATTCCAGTATGGCCGACATGACGAAACATTGAACATTACTACTCTGGGTTCTAAATGACCTGCGGCGCTGAAATTTGGTACACAAGAGCATTTTGCCATGCTGAGCTTCAATAATGGATTGATTTGACATCGTCCTGACAAACCATACATGGCAGGGCCATCTAATCGCAGTATAGCCGACATGAACGAAATGCTGAAAAGTCTGCCCTGAGGTTCTAGAATCACGTAAGGCACTGAAACTTGAAACTCAAGAGAATTTTTATATCTGAGTTCAACATTGTTTAATAAGTGCCAAGAAACGCCATATTCCAAAATATTTTCGCTCACGGCAAGAAATGCTGTAACATGCCGCAACCGACGTTTTGACCATCTATTCTTGCTTGCTCCTGAGCTGCACACTGGGAAGCATTGTCCGGAGCAAAACACAGTTCTGTCATGGAGTAGAATAGCCGCGGAACATTTGCAATTTCAGCACATCGTTTCTTACATTTGCACTTGATCAGCCTCTCGCAGCCCCTTTGACGCCTCTGCCATTCATTCGTCCAAGAAATTGGACGTGCAGTCCATCATCAGCATTTTTCGCCACATCCCCAATCTGCAGGTGTAAGGCAGCTCTGGGTTTCACAATTATGAGAGGTCCCCAGATGTGACGGCAGCCTGAAAGACTGCCGCTCTCACATGTGACCGGCAGTGAAGCTCTTATGGTCGGTGAAATTGTTTCCGCAATTGCCGATTTCCCTGAGCAAAGCACTGCTTCCGTGCTTTGTTCACTTTCTATCAGAGCGAAGTTCTACTGTAACAGAATCAATGAACAACCTCTCTGATGTTGTTGCATGTCCACATTTTGTTACTTCCCCCTGGTGGGCATGTGAGAGATGATTGAAGACGGCTCGCTTCAAGTTCATGCATCGGAATTCCATTATGTTCCAGCACGGCCTTTTGCCAACTCCAGATATGGCAGAAACAGTATCGCATCGGAAAACAAGCGCGTGCAGGAACAAAAAGGCCCCCAATGAGGCGTTCAGGCCAATGTGAGTCGCAATAGTGTGAGCAGCAATGTGCTAAAATTGTTTCGCATATCGCAAATGCCAACGCACATTCGCAGCAGCCGTCACATAACGCTTGCATCGCGATGGCGCCAACACACCACATCCGGTGTCCGTTGCATGAATTAGTCATACACTTCTAGTGGGCCCCCCGCTGATATGCATGCCAAGCAATGTAGCCAACTGCGTGAATCAGCCTCTTCATGCGTACATGGTTCAATTTGAAGAACATCAGAATGGGGCTTTGCCATCTTAACGCTCTCTTTCCATTGTTTGTTACAGACGTATTTTTCCCTTCTGGAACAGGCGGCAATCGTTTGCAGAGCCATGCTGGCAACGGCCACATGAATAGATGTCTTTTTTGTTGCAATGCTACACGAGGAGCTGCCTCCAGTTTCGTGTAGGGCGGATGTCTGTTCAGTCAACCATGTAGTGGTATCCAGTGCCACCGACCAAGCTGGTGCTTCGCTTTTAAGACTGTCCGTTCTGTAGGTGTCCACACTAAGATCAACCACGGCATAAACAGGACTCCTGCGTTTAACTTTCGGCGCAATGTACGGGAAGGAACTGTTATTCTGTGCAT
>NW_014577674.1:43066-55092 GCF_000485595.1 Priapulus caudatus
TTGGGGGGGGGGCGGGCACGGCAGCTCCACCCCCCACAACATTTTCTGTGCCCCCCAGGTTTGCCCCCCCACTGAAATTCGATGCTTGATAAAAAAAAATTGAAGTTAAAAAACAATGCCGTCGCAGTAGACACTAGTATAATACAAATAAAAGTAATATATATTGTGCCCCCCCCCCCACGCAAACATGATAAGGACCCCGCAGTGGACCCCCCCCCCCCCCGCCTGGAAAAAGCCTAGCTACGCTATGATGACACACGCTGCTATCTTGGGCTTGTTGCATGCAGACGATTTAATTACTAATATGTCGCTTTAAGGCGCATGTTTTGAGAAAAAGCACACTATATGCGAAAATCTGTGCAAATCGCGTCTGGAAGAAATTTAGACCATTAAAAATTGGGGCCCTGTTTTTCATTCAGGTTCTCCACGCAGCTTCGCTGTAATTTGCAGCTGATTGATAGGATTCGGCTAAGGGATGAACTTTACGGTAGTTTCTTAAGCCCGGCGCACACGGGCGGCGATTTTTATCGGCTAAGCTGTAGCGATAAAAAGTCCTCACCGCTTGTGCCGCGTCGGGCTTCCATAGATAAAACAGAAGCCGGATCACCGGTAGTCGTTCTTGACCCGCCCTTGCTGCGGCCAAGCACACTTAATGACGGCCACAAATTCACAAGCTAACTCACTTGCCGTGGTACTCGAATTCGCGTCTCTGCATGTGTGGAACGTCCTTGGCAGCTTTTACATTTTCTACTTTCGCAGGTCACCTGCATATCCTGAACCCTGCTAGAGAGTCACCCTTCGCCGCGCCGCCTGCCACTCTCACATTCGTCATTCAAACCACAGTAAGCCATTAGACGTGGTCCGAGTAACTCTCTTGCCTCTGACTCGGAGAGAACTCGCCGCCTTAACTGATGTACTCCTTGAATGTCTGGTGTCCGACAAACTACAACCCACACAGTCGTAATTGACAATGTTTTTCTCTTAAGTCTGCATCTTTGCTTCAACCATGAAGGCATGTATGCGTCATTTCGTTCTCTATTTGGTCCTTTTTGGCTGTGCTATCTTCACCGCCCACCGCGCTGCCAATGCCAGAGCAGAATGTCATGATCGGCCACATGCGTTTGTTCTTGAACCCGGTCTACCTCGCCATAAATTCCGATTCTTGGTGAGCGAGCATGTGTAATTGTTGGTCGGTCATCGCCCCCCGCATCAGTTGCTCCGTGCGGTCAATCCCATTTAGATGCGGTAAGTATATAGTATTCCGTTTCTCTAAGCGTTGGTTGTTCGATCACGCAGTAAAATTTCTTGAGCACCCCCACCTAGCGGACACTGGGCCTCGAGTAATACCATCTGCGCTGTAGCAAGTCACAACGGTCGTCGTATTATCCGCCTGCACCAGCAAACCTACTCTAACTCACCTAGCCGTTCATTAAAATCCCATGTTCGGTTATTCGGATCTTACCTGAGCCCTAACAGCGAATTTCCGTAAGTTCCGTAGAATTTGTCACTCGCGCTCCGTGATCACTCCACGTGGGCACTCCTCGTGCATGTCATCATTGGCACTAATTTGTGCGTCTTAAGAATTTTGGATGCGCTATAGTTTTCCTCTCATCCAGTCCAGTAAAGTAACTGTAATATAGACATTATTGTTCTACAGTGCCTGTCGGCTTATGGAAGTTTCTGCTTTTCACTATCTCAATGCTACGATGATGTCTGTATATGTACTTTAGACTAGACACTTCTCTCTATTGGTTTATTTAGTTATTTAGTACTAAGTTTGGCCTGTTAAACGCAACTCGGATTCGCGTATTTTTCATGTGTGAGCCCCCAGTGACCATAAATACTATTGATGCGACTGTCAGCATTTTTTGTGAACCTACTACCGTTGGTAAGGGAGTAAAGCTCTTATCAACGAGTGTTTGCCGCGCAACTGGCCTCTCTCTCATCGCCTTTATATAGTCCTTAAGCTTGCAAATTGTTTTTCATATTCCTATCGGTATGTGATGAAGGTTATAAAAGAATAGCGTGGCGTCAGTCTCAGTGTGCAGGTGTGTGTAGAACAGCTGACGCATTTCACTTCCGTGTTTTCGAACGCCAATGTTATTAAACATGGCGCGCTTTAATGGCCACGCCCATCAATGACTTGCCAATCCTATGCAAACGCGAATTTTGACAGTTATTTGCGACATATATGCGGTGCATTAGCACCTCATGGCGTTGTTAGGATGTGAGCACACGCACAACCTCTGACGCAGTCATGCTCGCAGTGACTTTGGAACGTGTGCACGAATTCTATGTATCATTTACTTTTACCTACTATGGGCTGCTCATCCCCCTGCCGCCCCCCCCCTTGTGGAGCCCCGTTAGTCACTCCTTCCCCCCTGCTGTCGTCTTGCCGGTGTTTGACATAACCTCGCCATCTCATTACGAGATAACAAAATGTAATACAACCAACTTCAATCTAAATGATAAAAGATGTCGACGCGAATGAAAAGATGGACGTTTGAAAGCGCAACGGTTGAAGGAATTTTCTGCCATGTCAACACTGCTTTTCGAACCCATAGTGTGGGCCCACAGTATAATTCTTACATGAATAGACACGCACTATTAAAAAAGGTTAAAAAGTTCACTCGCCGCCTGTTATTGTTATTGTTTGCCTGCGTCTATAAGACGGTATTCAGAATCATACAGAAGCTATCTGCAGTTTCACAGACTACGGGAGCTTGGTTCCATTGAGAGGATCTGAAATAGTCTATACGAGGTGGAAACCCGGTGGACTTGGCGGTTATTCCCAGTTTCCTACGGGGTTAACAAAAGCTGCAATTTCCAGTCCGGTAATGGTCTCAATTAGTTAGTTTATGTAGTATCTGCGCAGTTATAGCCCCGTAGCAAGATAGCGAATTTAGGTTGCTGCACTGCTAGAGCTAACTAATCCAATGCCTAACATTGGCCACGGCGCAAAAGCACGTCCTGTTAGGATACGTTATCACATCTTTCCAGACGAGCAGCATCCGTAAGCCGACGCAGCTTTTAAATACTAGTTTTGGACGCAAAACGCAAAGCCAAAGCAAACGTAAACCAAACCCGTGATCCCATAAACCTATCCTCTCATCACACGTGACCGCGCTGGTATGATCTCAGGAACGAAAAACAGATCACTCGTGCAAATCCCAACCGCTCGCCTCTCGCGCCACCCTTACACCCTCTAAGATCGGTACACTGTCGGTATGAGCCCCCCGGACACCCGACGCCTAGGCCAGGCACCTAGCACTGGACCGTTCGAACGCACCCGCACTACCGCCACCCCATTGATGGATGTTCTGAGCTATGGCGTTGCTCATCTTATCACTAGTACGGACAATATATTGTCCATATCAACTGAGTATAAAATACTATACGTATACTCGTAATATAATATATAACTATAATAATATATTATACTGTACATCAATACTATTCATCTGTCGTTACAGCCACCCTGAAATATATCAATAGTGTAGACTGTCTCTATATCAGAGGTATTAGTGCGCATCAGACTGCAGGTCCTCACGCTTGTCGACCGCGGCTCTGATTTTCGCTGTTAGTTCCAGCACGACAAATATTACGAAGAATGTTATGCTGCGCTGCACTATGCGCACACCCTGAGGGCCCTCTGCGCCCGACACCGCTCCTTAACGCCGTGCCCTCGGCGGTCACAAGCTAAAGCTACGGCGGGCGCCTCTAGAGCGGCCGCCTGGGGGGTGCCAGGGGCAAGAGCTTTCGCTTAGGCGCTCCAGGGGCGGAGCCCCCGGGAAGCCTTCCTTGGATCATTTAGAAACTCTTACGAAACGGTTCAGATGGTCGTTCTTATTGGACCCCCCTGCCGGGAATTACAACCAAAACTGCTGAAATGCTGCCCAATTTAGGCGTTATTTCTTTGCTTTGGCCTCCCAGATGACAGGCTTTAATAAACACGCAAACCCCACCTCCCCATAACACGACTACAACGACTGGAATTCATCCTCTCCCCCTGAACAATTTTCATTAAAATATATTTTACTGAGATCGCGCGGCCGAACGCTAAAACTGTACACAAAAAGTATGAGCAAGAACAGACCAGATTTTGCAACCAAAAAGCTCGCAACTACTTTTCAACCTTATACACCCCAGGGCATTATACTCCTGTCCGCCCCGCGTTCTCAGCACCCTCCATCCCCACCCAAAAAAAAATGTGATTGTGAAATTTAATTTTCCCATTCAATCTCCGTCGAGATTCAATATCAAAATTCTCCCAAATACTGTCTGTCCATAAGTTAACCCTCATTCATTCTATTTTTGACGCGAAGCAGGATTTAACTTCGGTGAGCAGTGATAAACGTGATGTTTGCGCGGCTCGCGATTTTGAACAAACACACTCGTGCTCATATGGCACGCATTAATGCGTCCAAACAATCTAACGCCGCGCGCCGGTCGAGGCGCGTAAAATATTGTCATTTCTTGGAACGAGTCATCAGACATTTTACAGTAGATGTCATTTCCATTTGCTGTGGCAATTAAATCATAGGCGAGTACATGAATAGCCGATGAACGGATTTGTCAGATCAAGCACTGTTTTCAGTCCTCTTTTGTCTGTAAAATCATTGAGAATTTCCCCATTTTCCTTCCTCTGAAAGTAGAGGGGTGATCGATTACAGCGCCGCGCTAGCAAGCTTTCGTCATTTGGGGGTGGGGGTGCGATTTTTCAAGTGTTGGGCCAATTTCGTCGGCCTCTAGGGGGTGTACAGGATTTGTCACCAGGCGGGATCAACCGTACCATTAGTCCGCGAGCACCGGGATGGGGGTTCTGGGCGGGGCCCCTTCCCCACAAAAATTTTTAAAAAATTACACCCCCCTCAGCGATGCGTTTTTCTGCGGCGGCAAGGGGCCGGGTCCGACTCCTGAATTGGTAACCCCCCTGTACACGCCCCTGCTCGAGGCGCGAACCGCGACCCAGGCCGACGGGGCAGCAACTTGCGACCAGGCGAGGCAAGCAAACCGATGCGAGCGGCGGGCAGGAGCCGGTGTGGAGGGGGCGTGTTCACTGTTCACCTCCCGCACGATGGAGATCTTTATGCAATTATTACACCGTAATGGAGGAACCTGAGGTGAAATTTCTTTGCCAAATTTTTTAAAAAACTCCAATACACTTTTTCGGCTTGGGGACGGGGCTCGGGGGGCGGTGTTCGTTCGAACCCGAACTCCCCTAGCGGCTCTACGTGGACTGTGATTATACAAGCATCCACCTCAATAAGGGGAAGGATATATCCCCCCCCGCTATCTACGCCCCTATCAGAGTATGATATTCATTATTGGAGTAATCATTCTGACTGATCAGAATGATTTTGAGTCGGAGACTCGGAATGATTACTCGAAGGTATGATATACGTTCTCAGCAAAGATCGTAGAGTGAATACGGCACGATAGTGAATACGGCACGATCCTACGGCACTATAGGATCTTTGGTTCTCAGACTCTGTATATTATTTCTATGGTTGCCACGCCCACTCCAGTTGAAGCGACGCCTTGCGGGAAGATGAGAGACTGTCAAGCGTTTTCAAAATGTCTGCGCCCATTCCCACCGCCTATGTCACGGAAGCTCACAGCAAAGCTATGTTTTCTGGGCAAAAAATACCACCGCAGATCTTATATCTTTCTAAAAACATACACACTGTAGATGTAAGTGTATTCGGAAGACTATTGCAGTTATGCGTGAAAGAAATACTGGAAGAAAACGTGACCGAAAACGAATTTCAAGACTTCATTGCTACCTGCAAATGTTCTGCCGCTAAGTCCGAAGACGTACTCAGTGACTTGTATGCTGGGACGCGCTTACTTATGACAAGTGCATTTAGAATACCATCAGCGCAACTGAAACCTGAATTGTTTAAAGATAGTTTGCTACAACTGAAGATACCACAGGCGTATGTTGAGCAGGTTGTCAGCGTTGTGTTTGGACACCAACGAGCAGAGATTGACCGCAAAGTGCTACAGACCAGACCACGGCTTTCCACCTTGCAACGCTACCGGTGGCGATGTGATGTGACAATATCAACTAACTCACTTAACAGGGTGCTGGAGCCAACAATTCTCATGGAACTAACACTTTCAAATGGCAGGATTGCTAACTTCGAGGTGCCCGTGTCAAAATTCCACGAACTTAGGTATAACGTGGCACAAGTACTGAAGGAGATGGAAGACTTAGAAAAAAGACACATTTTAAAATTTTAGTTTGGGCTGCCAGCGACAGCAGAATTTTTTTTACACTTATTATTGCTGTTATGCTTGGATATGTGCATAATAGCAGCCAACTGCGTACGATTAATACTATATAATGTGGCATAAAATTTAACATTTATTGAATTGTATGTTATGATAATTACTAATTAGTGTCCTATTAATATAACTATAAATCTGAATATGCTGTGTCATACACTGAATGTTTATTGTAGGGCCTACATTGACTTATGGTTTTATCAAAACTGCTAATTTTATATTGTAATTTGTTTACGAAAGGATTGAAACACTAGTTGCCATAAATTAACCCAAGTGTAGAATTCAAAAACTTATGTCTAAAAATTCTATACAGAGGTTCATGGAGCTAGATCATCTAAAGCATTGATTAGCAACTTGTTTAGTGAAAAAATATCTTTATATTAGCCATGGCTTAGTGTATACTATAGTAAAATCAGTTTAGCATAGGTTTATGTCTGATTTATTGTAAAGAAATTGTGGTCATTGGTAAATTAAATACGAAAAGTACGAGACAATTTTGGCACCAAACTGTTTTTTATAATTTATAAAATAAGGCGTGTTATAAGGGTAGCGTGTTAATACTTTTTTTCATTAGGTTGAAGTCCATCATATCGTGCCTTTTCTTTATGAAATATTTTCAGAGAAGTCTAGTTATTGTCGAGTGAAAGTTCATTAATGTTTTCATCAATTTGTTACAATTTCTGACCTTGAATTCACGTCATTCTATACCTTTCTGGCCATTTTATACAAAAACATTGCAATGGGTGAGCATCTGTTTTGCACTATCTCAAGAAGGTATATCACAGTTGCTGAGTCAATCACGTTAACTACATCAGCTTATCATGTAGATATATTACTGATAAGCTTGTACTGGGTTCTCTGTTGTAGAATGCTGACTGGTAACTATGTGTTAGTACCGTTACTCCCAACTATTATTATTTCATAGCAATTTATATTGTCATTTCAATGTTGCAAAGAAATTACATATTTTGCCATCCAATATTCTTCAGTCAAATTTTCTTTACTATGATCTTGCATTATAATCAATTATAGAAATAGTGTAGGGTAATTTTTCATGTGTAAAATAATGTTTAAGTGCCTGCATGTGGGAAAAAATCATATATGGCTTAATGAAAGTATATTTTCATATATCAATCAAACATATACCAACGTAGGTAACACATAAAAGGAGGAGTTTCTTAACCAGTTCTATGAAAACAGCAGTGTTTCATAATTTTCTACCCCATGAATTCTGATCGTTGATCTTCTATTAAACATGGATGAGATTCTTCCGCGGATCCGCGGATTTGACAGTCCCAGGGGTCGATTTTGTGAAACGTCTAAATTCGTTGAGAAAATTGGGAGGGGGGTAACAATGTAACAATTTAAAACTGATGAACACACGCTGCTATCTTGGGCTTTTGCATGCAGACGATTTAATACTACATATGTCGCTTTAAGGCATGTTTTAGAAAAAGGCAATATATGCGAAAATCTGTGAAACCCGTTGGAAGAAATTTAGCATAAAATTTTGGGCCCTGTTTTCATAGGTTCTCCCACGCAGCTTCACTCTAATTTGCAGCTATGATAGGATTCGGCTAAGGCTGAATTAGGTATTTCTTAAGCCCGGCGCACACGTGGCGATTTTTATCGCTAGTAATAGCGATAAAAATCGCCACGTGTGCGCCGGGCTTTAGATAAACAGAAGCCGTAGGTATCGTTTTGATGTGGCAACACTATGACGCAACAAATTCAAGCTACTCACTGTGTATCGAATTCGTCTCTGCATGTGTGAACGTTGCAGCTTTCATTTTCCTACTTCAGTCACTATATTGTAATGCTAAGAGTAACCTTGGTGTGCATTAATTGTCATAAACCCACCAGTAAGCATTAAGACGTGTGCAGTAATTTTCTTAATGAAAACTCGCCCTTAATATTGAATTTGAATGTTTTTGTGACAACTACAACCCAAAGTCGTAATGCAATATTTTTTTAAGTTGCATCTTTGCATCAACATGAATCATGTATGCGTCATTTCAGTTTTATTTGGTCCTATTTTGGCTTGTCTTCTTACGCCAGTGCAATGAGCAGAATGCATGATCGGATGGTTTGTTCTTGAACCCGTTATGCATAAATTCCGTTCTTGTGAGCGAGCATGTGTATATTGTTGGTCGGTAGTGTGTGGCGTCAATCCATTTAATGGGTAAGTAATAGTATTCGTTTTGTAGCGTGTTGTCGATCACAGTAAATTTCTTAGCACCACCACCACTAGCTGCATGGCCTCGATTAATACCATTGGATGTACAAGTCACAAACGGTTGGTAATTATCCGTGCAACAACCTAGTCTAACTCACTAGTTCATAAAATCTGTGTTATTGGTTTACCCTGACCTAACAGGAATTTCCGTAGTTTTAAGAATTTGTCTCGCTCACTTATCATCCACGTGGGACTCTTGTGCATGTATATTGATAATTGTGGTTAAAATTTTGGTGCCTATTTTTCTTCATGCAGTGTAAAGTAACTGTATATAGACATATTGTTGACAAGTGCCTGTTGATGGAAGTTTTGTTTTACTATTATGTACGATGATGTTTAATATGTACTTAGATAAGAATTCTCTTATTGGTTTATTAGTTATTTAGTACTAAAGTTGGCTGTTAAAGGGAATGGATTGTTTTTCATGTGTAAGCGCAGTGACATAAATGACTATATATGCGACTGGCAGCATTTTTTGTGAACCTACTACCGTTGTAAGGGTAAAGCTCTTATCAACGAGTGTTGCCGCGAACTGGTCTTTTATGTTTTATAGTTTAAGCTTGCAAATTGTTTTATATTCCTATGGGATGTGATAAGGTAAATGAGATAGCGTGGCGTCAGTCTCAGTGTGCAGGTGTGTAGACAGTGACGCATTTCAACTCGTGTGTTCGAATGTTATGTAAACCTGCGCTTTAATGGCCCCACAATGACTTGCCATCCCTATGCAAACGCGTTTGACATTATTTGGACATATATGGGTCGCATAGCACCCTCTGGCGTTTAGGTGTGAGCACACGGAACCCTCTGGGTCATGTGCACAGTGCACTTTGAACGTGTGCACGAATTCCTATGTATCATTTACTGTTCTCACTCACTATTGGTGTCATTGGGAGGTTAGTACTTTGCTGTCGTCTTGGGTGTTTGAAACTCCCATCATCATACGAAAAAAACTGTACATACAAACAACTCAACTAATTGAATAAAAATGTCGACGCGAATGAAAAGATGACTGTTGAAAGCGCAAGTGAAGGAATTTTGCCATGTCAACACTGCTTTTCGCAGTAGTGTGGCAAGTATAATTTTAATGAATAAACACATTAAAAAAAGTATAAAAAGTTCACGCGCCTGTTATTGTTATTGTTGTGTCTATAAAGGTTTCCAGAATCATACAGAATATCTGCAGTTTCACAGACTACGTGAGTTGGTTCCATGAGAGGAATCTGAATATAGCTATACGAGGGGAAACCGTGGATGGGGTTATTCCCAGTTTCCTAGGTAAAAAAAGATGCAATTTCCCAGTCGGTAATGGTCTCAATTAGTTAGTTTATTGTCATATGCTGCAGTATAGCCCCGTAGCAAGAGCGAATTAGGTGCTGCACTGGTAGAGCTACTAGATCCAATGCTAACATTGGCACGCGCAAAGCCCCGTCTGTAGGGCTACGTTATCACATCTTCCAGTACAGCATACGTAAGCGACGCAGCTTTTAAATACTAGTTTTGGCGCAAACGCAAAGCAAAGCAATAACCAAACGTGATCCCCATAAATATCCTATATACACGTGGTGTATGATATCAGGAACGAATAAAATCACTCGTGAAATCCACGTGCATGCGGTACACCTAGACTGGTACACTGTCTGTATGCAGGGAACGAGCCTAGCGGCACTAGCACTACCGTCGAACCGAGATGCCACATTGATGGATGATTTCTAGCTATGGTTCTCATCTATCACTGTCGACAATATATTGTCGATACACTATCATAAATATATATATATATAATATATATATATATAATGAATATATATAGCTGTACCTATTTCATATGTGTTGCACCATAGAAACATATATATGAGTTAAGACTTCTCTATTCAGAGTATATGGCATAGACACTGCAGGTCCTCAATGCTTGTGAGGGCGTATGATTTCGGCTGTTAGTTCCAGCACAAAATATAGAAAGAATGTGTGCGGCGCGGTGAAGCCGCACACTGAGCGCCTTGCGCGATATCATTAACGGGGTGGGTCACGCTAATAGCTGGGGACCGCTCTAGGGCCCCTGGCGAGGGTGCAGGGGCAGAGCCCTTTGCCTGGGGTCCAGGGCGGGCCCCCGAAGCTCTGAGTTTTGAGCAATTTAGAACCTTCAAGATTGGTCGTTTTTGAGGAATTAAAAATAGTGAAACTGAATTCTAGGTTATTTTTTGCGTTTGGCTCCAGAGGTTTAATAAACACGCAACCCATCTCCACGAATCAACACTGGATCATCTCCCCTGAAAATTTCATAAATATATTTTATGAGATCGGTCAGCTTTGGAACGCTAAAACTGTACAACAAAGTATGAGAAAGAACAACAGATGTGAACAAAAGGCATATTTTCAACCCTTTGACAAATCGGATATACTTCCTGTCGGGTCTACGCACCCTCCATCCCCCCCCAAAAAAATGTGATGAAATTTATTTTCCCCATTTCATTCATCGTGATATTATATCCAAATTCTCAATATGTCTCATAGAGTACCTCATTCTATTTAATTTTGAGAAAGCAGGGATTTTAACTTTTCGTGAGCAGTGATAAGACGTGATTTGGGGTTTTGAAAAAGTGATGGGATCTTAATGTAACGTCAATGATTAACCGCCCGAGTTTCCAGTAAAACGTCATTCTTGGAACGAGTTACAGACTTTTACAGTAGATGTCACTTTCCATTTGTGTAATTAAACCTTAGGAGGTATAATAGGCTGATGACGGATTTGTTAGATATATGTTCAGATATTTATGTCTGTTAAAGATGATTTTCCCCCTTTTCCTCTGAAAAGTAGAGGGCGATATGTTACAGGCCGTGCCGCTTTCTATTGGGAGGGGTGGTTCGTTTTTTCAATGTTGGCAATTTGCTCGCAGGGGCGGTACAGGATTCTGTGACAGGCGGAATCAACCGTAACCCATAGTTGCGAGCACGCGGATGGGGTCTGGGGGGGCCCCCCACAAATTTTAAAATTACACCCTCAGTTATGCGGTTTTCTGCGCGAGCAAGGGGAGTCTCGGCACCCCTGCATGAACCCCCCTGTACACGCCCTGTGCGCGCGCGCAGAACGACAGGCGAGGGAGCCGAACGACCAGGCCGGGGGCAGCAGCGACCGAGCGGCGGGCCGAGGGTGTGGGAGGGGGTGTTCACTGTTCACGCCTCCGCGCGATGGAGATTTTGGCAATTATTACACTATGGAGCGACCTGAGTAGTGAAATTTTCTGCAAATTTAAAAATCATATAATTTTGGCTTGGGGACGAGGGCCCTCGGGGGGGGTTCGTTCGACACCCCCGAACTCCCACTGGCTACGGGCTGTCGATTCATACAAGCCATCCCCAGCCGTAATAAGGGGAAGGATTATATCCCCCCCCCCGGCTATCCTACGCTCCCTATCAGAGTATGAGAGTAATCAGAGTATCGAGTTATCATTCTGACTGATTCAGAATGATTTTGAGTCGGAGACATGCGGAATGATTACAC
>NW_014577674.1:55117-74539 GCF_000485595.1 Priapulus caudatus
GTGGAAACATACAAAATATCATTATTCTAGACATTAAATAACAAAACTTGCCTATTTTCAGCCCCCCCCGCCCAATTTGCCCTATTATTGAGTTCGTTTGGTTTCCTTTTGACAACTTGAAAATGTGTATTCAAGAGTCTCCTATCATTTGTTCAGAATAGCTTAGAATGCACCAAATATGCACCATTCTTTTTAAAAAAATGACCTACTGTCTCGCATTGCTCGCCTCCTCTGATTTGCTAATTAAAATGTCAGCTGAAAATTAAATATTCTAATCTCATCCCTGTTATATAGACCTTTTGTCCTTGCAGCCATTTCCATTACTGGGCAAGCGTCGCGAACGCTGAGAATTTGCGTCAGTCTTTCTGTGACATTTTCGCGCTCACACAGCTCCGGTTACGAAGAGAGAAATTTATTGTTTTTATAACAAGTGAACACTGTTCACGTCCCAAATGTCTACCCTCTGTGTCCCCCACTGAAATTGCGGACTGTTCGCTGGCAGTATGGATCCGTGCGCCGCGCCCAATTCATTCGGCGCACGGATCATCAGCTGCCAGCGCTGCATACCTGTCGTAGACATTCCCGCGGTCGCGTGCGCCTTGCCCCGGCGGCACTGCGCGCAAGATCTGCGCTTATAGCCGCTTGGGATCAACCACCTCCTTTCTGGCAACGCCTTCTCTAGGTATCCCGTAGCGGGTGTAAGATTTATACCGGTATATCGGTATATTGCAATATATTTGAAACTCGATATATCGCGATTAACAACTTTCCGGATATCGATATTTACGCATACGGTGTATAACAAGAAAATAAATTACCTTGACACTTGCTTTATTGTCTATATTTATGCGGCTCCGAAAATTATGCACTGGCGGGCCGCGTCCGGTCCGGCCGGCGCGCCGCGGCGCCGCGGCCGGGTCGTGGCGCGGCGTGTATTATATACGATAAAGCACAATGCTGCCACGACGCATACAGTATTACTGGTAAGAACCAAACTGCATAGAGCGCACTGCCGCGGTACTTACTGCGCGGCATAGTGGTGGCAGACGTGCGAGCAGACGGGGCGATGAGCACGGCAAACTAGGCAGGTCATATATAATAGCCTATGCTCACCTGGTGCCCGCGCGCTCGGCGCGATACAAGCTCGAAAGCCGAGCACCACTGATTTCGACAGTTCAGTTTTGTTTCAGCTATCCAGTATTATGCCAATCTTATGCAGCAGGGGTATTGTGTATTCCAGCTACGTCAGTGGCCTTCCGACGAGGGTCATTCCGGTTTGTTCTATATTCAGGCCGGTACAGGCAGATTAATTTGCATAATTTTATCACGTGTTGTGTTATAAGCCCAATCAGATGTAATCGCGGTGAGAGAAGCGAGGGAGAAGCTGTGGAGCAAGGAGGAGGGGGAGAAGTGAGAGGTGGTGGAGGAGGGGGAGAAGCTGGGTTGCGGGAGAGGGATGAGGGGAGCATGCTGGGTGGAGGAGGAGCGAAGGGGAGAAGGAGAAGTGTGTGGAGAGAACGAGGAGGGTAAGAGCTCGGGTGTGCAGAAGGAGGGAAGGGGAGAAGGGAGAGGTGGTCGGAGGAACGACAGGAGGGAGACGCTGCGTGGAGAAGGAAGGGAGAAGGGGAGAAGGTGGTGAGGGAGGGGGAGAAGCTAGTGGAGAAGGGAGGAGAACGTGTGGTGGAGGAGGAAGGGGAGAAGGGAAAAGGTCGTGGAGAAGGCAGGAGGGGAGAAGCTTGTGTGGAGAAGGAGGAGGGGAGAAGCTGGCTGTGACGATGGAAGAAGGGAAGAAGGGAGGAAGCTGCGTGGAGAAAAAGGAGTGTTGGTGGAGAAGGTTTGGTTGGTGAGGTTTGGGTGCGACGAAGGGAGGGAAGGTTGGCTGCCAGAGAGAAGGCATCTCCCTGCCACCTTCTCCACCGCCTTCTCCTTCTCCACCACCTCCCTCCACCAGCTGGCTCCCTCTCCTCCTTCTCCACCAGCTTCTCCCCCTCTCCACCACCTTCCCCTTCTCCTCCCTCCTCCTTCTCACACGCCTTCTCTCGGACGCTCCTTCTCGCACGCGATTACAATCTGATTTGGTTAACACAAACCACGGAGCAAAATACAAATTATCTCACTGTTACCGCGCCTAATATAGACAAACTCCAGGGTATTCAGACAGCTGCGGGTACATTGTTAGCGGCACAGAGGCTGGCTCGCTGTCAGCTGGAAAACGATTGCCGTGCTTTTTTCTCAAGAAAAACTATGAGAAATGTAAATCATGTCCATATATACAATATATGATGATATTAAACCCAATCAAATTGTTACTAAATCATGCATTGGATATAAACACTTCCCAATACGTATTGGAAAATATTGCTCGGTTTTGTTCGTATTGCAATATATCTGCAACGGTTTTTGGTCGCAACAATACTCACCCAAGTATCCCCGTCTCAATCTGAGCATTTTAATACATGTCTAGTCATTTATTACATAATATCATTCAATACATGCATTTATTACCATAAACATGATGTCATTATGTCATTTATTGTCGTTTATACACGATGTCATTTATTAATACATTAATGTCATAATCACAATGTAATTTATACATAATCATAATACATGTCTAGACATTTAATAAAAAATTTGCCCTATTGTCAGCCCCCTGATTTCCTAGTTCGTTTGTTCCTTTTGACAACTTGAAAAGGTGATTCAAGAGTCTCCTATGTGTTCAGAATAGCTTAGAATGCACCAAATTGCACCATTCTTTTAAAAAAATTTCGGGGGAGCATGCCCCCGGACCCCCCTTGCATGGCGATGACCTACGGTCCTCCCATTGCTAATTAAAATTTCAGCTGAAAATTAAATTATCCAATCTCATCCCTGATTAAAATGCAAATGGTGTAAATTACTATGACCATATTTAGCACTTGCCCAAGACTGACGTAACCATTTTGATTGGTTGATCTGTAGTGTGATCTATCATGTTCCACGTGTTTAGCTTACCATGGATGCTTATAATGTACCATATATATATAATATGAGAACACATTATTACAACTTGAACAATCTAATATTAATATTTATTGGTAGTGATAATTGTGTAACACAGATTACTTTAGTTCACCATTCATGATAAAGCTATACCAAAAGCTGCTTGAATTGCTTGGTACCCAGCCCTATGACAATGAGCATATAACATGGAACGTGCCAGTGAAGCCCTATCTTTGATTAAGTCACTGACATGATCCTGTACGTGGCTTATCTGCATGCTAACAACCCGCTCTCACACTCATCACCTCCCAAAGATCGCTCATATCAAACTGCCTCTCGTTCAAGGTGGTCTCTTTCCTCTAGCTGCTTCTCTATTGCTCTGCCAATTGCGGAGACAAACGTGCGCAAGTCAACCTGGGGGACCTGGATGGAGATGAGTAAATACAGAACTGTATGCTTTCACAGAGCGGTTGTCATTTAGTCAAGAATGTTAGTTCCTAGTTAAAATAACAAAATGACTATTGCAAAACAGAAACATGTCTCGTTTGGAAAAGAACACCGACAGTGTTCTTGTGAAGTGTGAAGCACTGACATTAGGGATATAAAGTATGTAATTAAGTAAATAATATCAATTAAGTTGTATTAAATTGCACGAAACTATCAAAATCTATATTGCAACTGGTGTACAAGTAGTTCATATAGCTATACATTTTAGCACCCCAGCTGGATTTACATGCATTACCTGTATATAAAGGCTGTGGGCTATGAAGGGTAACTTCCTTAATGCTCTCCCACTTAGACCCTCACTCTTCCTGACAGCAGAATAAAGCAAGATAATATTAGTCGTGTATACTTTTCAAAATTAAGAATGTATAGAAAAATGATTTTGAAAAGCTGACCATTTATATTTGTTATTTTATACACTAAACATTACAGATGTAGTATTTCAGCATTTTCAACTTTATGCTAGTTTTAAATTATTGGTACATTTTAAAACATAAATGAATATTTCCCACAGACTGAAAAAACATGAAATTAAATTTTACAAATCGCTCTTGATTTATATATACATTTATTATTACTCACTTGGCTGCTTCAAACAGTTCTAAGCTCATTGCAGCAGCCTGTGAGGCCACCATATTGGAGACCTTATTCACTTCTTGCAGCTCACTATAATCCCAGAGATCCTCTGCAATGATTATACCTGCCTACAAGTACAATGTACACAAGTACACATGTAAAGTTGCTGATGATGTTTGTGCTGATTTCATAATGATAACAATGATTTTATCACCCCTTTTATTCTATCCCAGAAACAACGACCAAACGGCAATATACTATACTGTTCTTTGCACATAGCAGTACACAGCCAGCCACTAACCCGCATTAATTCCCTAATGCAGGATGTGAATATCTTGTAGATTGCAGCGGGTGAAGGAGGGCCGATATATTGCTTGATGTCTGCCCGATCCACAAATGCTAGGTCTATGGCACCGGTCACATTTGATGTTGTCAGGATAATCACATTAGGGTGCCTGTAAGATTTTTTGCAATTCAAATCAGCCAATATCATTTCGTCTTCATAAAATTTTTCCATAATACAAGAAAAAATGATAATCACCACAATTCTACAATGATATGGTTGAAGATAAGAATAGGAAACTAGAAGATAATAGGATTGTATGTATATGGTGCGTTCAACCATAATCAAGTCACTCACCTCTTTATCTGATCGATCTGAGTAAGCACAGCGTTCACGACACGTATGGAGTCTGACGGCTCAGTGCCTGACATTGCTGCCTTCCTTGCCGCTGTCAAGCTCTCCACCTGGTATAAAATATACGTCAATGATTTATTTTTTGCATACGATTCCTCACAAATCAATCAATCTCTCCTATTATGGGTACCTTATTTCAAATGAGGAACAGAGGTTTTGCCTTCGTAAATCAACCTTACAGCAACATAGGGCTTAAAAAACAAAGTTAGGGAAAGCAATATACGAGTCTTTACAACCAAGGCATATATCTAGCACCATAACAGCTTCCAGTAGAGACCCACAATAATGATGACTGCAGTGAGTTGGACGGCACTGGCAGACAGTTCCCAACATGATAAATCTAAGATTTCGATTCAAGGTTGAGCTACATAACATTTAACAAATCCACAACTATTAAAAGACATTAATTGGAAATGATAGCATACCTCATCTATCAACACACAGATCAGTGCACGGGGGTCCTCGATAAATTCCTCAATCTTCCGAAACATTTTCATCACAAGCTTGCCACTCTAAAATCGATAGTTGAAATTTGAAAGACAGCAAAATTGTTAAAATACTGATCACAAACATTAGAATATACAGCGTCTTACTGAGTAGACAGAAAGGCACATAGTCGAGCCTAGTACAATAAAAGCCCTGCTGCTTAAACTGTATTCTTTTATCTGTTCATGAGTGGGTTCATGTGCGCGTAGCTGCAGACAAGTGTACTATGGATATACTATATTTTAATCCAGTCCAATAACATGGTCTTTTGGTGCTTAAATACATATCTAACAACACACTGTGTTAAATTATATGTCTTAACGATTAACGTGCTTATGGTTTGGAAAACATGGAAGATATTTATGTATGCCGATAAAAATATGAAGCTCTAGATTTTGCTTATATATACAACCATCTAATAAATTACATACATGCGACACAGGTCCACAATCACTTATCTAGAATTTCGAAATTCAAAAAGCTCAGAAAACCAAGTTATTTTGTGGAGCGTCACTCGTCTGCACAACAAGACCTGGATGGCATAAATTTAGCTTTTTGTGTGAATGAGAAGTGTTTGCATGAGGTGCAGCCACAGACCCTGCTAGGATGTTACCATAACATACAATACATTTCTTGCACTACTGTTCTGAAATTCAAAAAATGTTCAACTCCGAAACACATCTAGCCCAAGGGTTTCGTATAACGGACTATGGACCTGTAATATATATATTGCAGAAAAGTTCCCTTTTTTGGTGATAACACATACCTCTGAAAACCATTTTGAAAAGAGACTATGACTGTTGATTTCTACAAGCTGTCCATAGGTATATCTGTCAGACATTAGTATACAGAGCTTGTGTGCAAGTGCCTTGCAGAGTGAAGTTTTTCCAGTACCAGGAGGTCCTAACACAACACAAAACCAGAGCACAATACTATTATGTTTATTAGTATGCTGCATTGAAAGCATATAAATTATATTTACTGCTAAACATTTTGCACTTATTGAACATTCTAAAATTATATATCAATTTATCAAATTAACAAAATATAAAATTCAATATAAAAAGAACATATTACCATGAAGAAGAATGACCTTGTTCCATGATATAATATTTGAATCTATTTGCTTGTCTGAATACAAGAGTGTGGTCAATGCATAATTCAGCAACTGAAAGGAGAAAACAAACATTATAAACAAAGACCATGTATAACAATGACTCATTCAGAAATGCAATGCCAAGATTCTCATATAAATATCCTTTGAACAATGTGCCATAGCAATTATCATATAAATATCCTTTATACAATGTGCCATGGCTATCATATAAAAATCCTTCGTAGAATGAGCCATAGCTTTCAGTTTAATATCCTTCATACAAACCGACAACTCATTTACACTTTTGTTGTGAAAATATACAGTGTGAATCACCATTTCTCAGTCACAAAAATATACACATATCACTGTTTAAAATCTTTAAACAGTACTATTGATAGCCAAGAGCAGCAAGAAATGTTACCTGCGCTTTAATGTCAGATTCAAAGATAAGGTTTTCCCAAATTCCATTAAATTCCCTAGCTGGCAGTATCCAGTTGTTCGCTGCAGCGAGGTCCTCATCATCCAGCTCTTCTGTTACTGGTCCTCCATCAGACAGCGAGTAGATGTGCAGAGTTAGATGCGCTTTCTCCAATGCTATGCTCACTCTCTATGTGGTAATATCATGCAGCACAGCAAGTGAATACACTGCATACAACTATGTAATTCTAAACGATACTTATGACAAAAAATGTTAAAAACTGTTTTACATGATTGCATCGATATACAGAGACCTTCTTAACACACACTGACGCATGCACGCACGCCCGCACACACACGTACACACCCGCAGAAGCACGCACGCATGCACGCACGCACGCACACACATACGCACGCACACACACACACATAGTGCTTTTAATCTATTGACCATAGATAACCACAATATTACTGTGCAAAAATGGAATTGTTAGAAAAACCTGTTGAAGACCAATTGGCATATAAAACACATTTTAGACATGAAAATGCGACTTCAATCAACCAAAACATAACAAGTGACAGCATACATTAGTTACTTACTTTGTCCCCACTATAATGATTCACATCACTGTGGTATAGGCAAATGCTGTTCACATTCTGGCCAAGTAGAGGATCACTACGCTCGATCACCTTACATGGTATGATGGTCTCATCTGTTATAGTTTTAATATTCTGCAGCAGGATCATTACTCTCTCCTTCAAAATGGAATCCTCAATTACGCTGAAACAGAAATAATAGGTAGATTAGGCTAGCTGACATGGCCAGGTCGCGATCGGATCAAACCCCTTTGTATATATTTACATAAATTGGATTTTGTCATTGTCATGTGGCTCGCAGTGTTTAAACACCAAGTTTAAAGCTGAAATGTTTGAGCGATATCAGTCACGCAAAATTCCTAGACACATTAACTTTTTACTGAATTTGATCTAATTTCAACTAACCAGAACATGCCTAGTTAGAATATCCACTGGACCAGTGCTGCTAGACTTGTAGCTGCTATAATAATACATATTAGTACAATACTATGGTAAGTTATAAGCGTTATGTGACCTACCATTTTAAGCTTCGGCAAACTTCAACATGTATGACAGGCTTGAAGGTGTGAGGGGAATTGCAATTGCAATTTTCATCACGTCTTGTACTGCAGTAGTCTCCTTGTTCCATAATCTGTTTAAATGATGTTGCAAGAAATGGTCATGCATCGAAAGATGTGTTTTGACATTAATTAATCACACATACAGCCTGATTGTGCAGTACTAATTATAGCCATACTGTACACAATAAATTGTAATGCGTGTCAGTGCTGTATCCAAACTTGGAATCTTGAACGAATTAGGAATTTCAGTGCATCTGCAGTTTGGGGCACCCAATCTGCAGATTTGGCAAAACTTGTCACACATAACTTGTCACATTGTAACTATTAAATATTATTAACAAATTCTACTGATGTGGCATTTGGAATGTTGCCAATTTGATATTAGGCAAATCCCTAGTTTGGGCAAGCAAAGCAGGGATTGAACAGACTTTGAACTGATAGGCTATTTTATGTTATCAACATTAGAGAGAGAGAGAGAGCTCAAAGTATATCTATCTTGAAATTGAATGTGTTACCCAATGGTACAGTCTACACAATGGTACTTCAATACTTGGTTAAGAAATTGAATTAATGGGCTTGTCAATGTTATTGTTACTGTTACAGACCCGTAGCCAGCTTTATATGGGGGGGGGTTCGTTTTTAAATGTTGGCAATTTGTGAGGGCGCGACGCGACCGAGCGAGGGAGCATAGCGACCAAGCAGGGGGAGGGTGTAGGAGGGGGGTGTCCCCTCCCACACCATGGAGATTTTGCAATTATTACACTAAAATGGAGCGATCTGGTGCATACCTAAGGTGTTTTTTTGCTCGGGGGGGGGGGTTCGTGCTAACCCCCCGAACCCCCCTGGCTACGGGCCTGCTGTTAGATATGTTTTCAGAACTGGCAGTTCCAACAAATCAGTAAAAATAAAGAGAATGTATAATAAATCTTATTGAACCACTAATATAACTCTCCTATCTGCGGTAAACAACTCCTCACTGCAAAAGAAAAGCCTAACGTCAGCGCGAATGCTGACTCTCTGCACTACGCTGCGTACTCCCCATACTGGCATACATAATCCCCATCATTTGGAACTGCCAGTGGATTTCAGTATGCCATCCCGTTGCCGTTGGGACTCCCTTCACCCTAGCTTTAGTAACTATAGCCCGCGTACAGTTGCCGCATAGCCTGCGGCAACTGTACGCGGGCTATAGTTACTAGACTCTAGAGCTACCTAAGTACCTTCACCCTTGTTCAAAGCCAAAGGCAAAGGTTAATTTCTACTCCTGGATACTGTGTACTACATTCAATGATTGAACTTACAAATGAAGACTAGAGTAAGCGGCGTTTATACGATTGGTAAAAAGTGTTATGGTGAATGTTGTTGCAAATTCTCGTCTGTAAGTGTTGACTGTTGTTACTGAATACTGTCTGTAGCACGAACATTACATCGAAATTAGCGCCATTACATTGCCTGTAGCTTGAAATACAGACGGCCGGAAAATTCCAGGATCTATAATTTTCAGTCTTGATTAAGTATAAGTAAATGAAACAGTGTAATAGGTATTACATAATTAATTATTTGTATAAATAGTGACAATAGATTAATATTGATGGTGTTGATGCTTCGGTTGTTTGTATAAAATTACCCGCCTTAGGAAATATCAATGACTGCAGCCGGATGTGACAAACCCGACCACCGTAGACTTGTGCCCGTCCCTTCTTACAAGCTTTATATAGGCCTATATCGAGCTTGTGAGAAGGGACGGGTACCAGTCTACCGATCACCGTTTCCTGTTGTGTTTTTGTTCGCGGGTGTGTAATTCATATTATTATGTGGTATATAATATTCCGTTCTATGGCCACAGGGTAGTTCATTAAATAGCTGTTCTTCCACGTGTATTACCAAATACTTATTAGATTTATAGTAGATGTGCTGCCGTTTAAAGTTTGTAATAACATCCCAATGCCAATGCAATGGCAATAACAATGCAATGACAATGTTGATTGTTGTTGACAGTGTTGTAGGCTACTTGTTCAAGTTGTTGTAACTTTTACTTTGTAATTGTAGTTGTAATACAAGTTACAGTTGTATTGGGCCCAAGGATAGAGAACATGGGTCCCAATAAAACCAATGTGCCTAACCCTAACCCTAACCCTAATCCTAACCCTAATCCTAACCCTAACCCTAACCCTAACCATAACCCTAACCATAACCCTAACCTATTATATTGATATAATATTATATTTATATTGATGTAAATGACATTGGTTTTATTGGGACCCATGTTCTCTATCCTTGAACCGTTGTGTTGTACGTTCAAGTGCCTATACTCTCAGTAGTACTGTAGTACTAGTAGTAGTGGCGCCGGTGGTACTACTAGTAACGCTGAGAGGGTCTATGTCCCCCAGGGTACTGTAACATTGGAATGATGATATAAAGCCAAACTCAGAAGTAGAAGACTCCAAACTTGTTGTGGTAACCGGAATAAACTTTAATAACTTGCACACTGTAGACACATCGCACAAAGAGACAGACACGCGCACACGCGCGTATGTGTGCTCACTCTCACGACCAGAACCAGAATCCCCTTCCTACATCTCTGTCCTATCTATTACCCCCCAAAACTTCTGCAAACATACCGCCCGCACATGTAACCGTTCTCACAGACCGCGTACTACCCCCCCATTTCACAATGACCCTCTAATCTGTCTAACCTAACCACGTCTACCATTCTCCCTAATACATCAATGTAGTCGCCCAATATGTGCGACGCTGCGTCTACGCAGACTAACTGGTCACCAAACAACCCTAGTCTATAGCCTCGCTGACTACTTCATGTAACACATGCAAAAGACATGTTACATTACTGCCGGAACGTACCTACCCTGGGTACGGTCCGGTATACTGGAACGTACCCTGGTCCCTGGTACTATCTAATAATATGCTGGACCGTACCTTGCCTACTCTACTAACGAGTCTAGGGAGTCGCCTACGCCTACTCCCTAACCCTAACACTAACCCTAACCATATCAGATAGTTACCAGGGTACGTTCCGGCAGTACCCTGGGGGACATAGACCCTATGAGCACTAGTAACTACTTCTATTAGAGATGGGCAAATAGGTTTCGGCTCAAAATCTGTCACGTGTCATAATGTCAATATCACGTCACACGAGTGTGGCTTTTGGAACCGTCCTTGGCTCTGTCACCTATGGCAGAGCCCAGGTTAGTACAGTTACTGAGTTAGTAGAGCTAGATCATGAGATGGGAGTAAGAGTTTATATGGTAACCTAATCAAATGTAGTTATTCAAAGGCATTTTAAGTAGATGGTGTAAAAGTTATGTGTTAAATGCAGGCTACATTTTTTTTCACCCTCAGTCCTGTCCACCATCAGAGGTCACAGCATGAAACTGTACAAAAAGCGCAGTCGTCTTGAACTACGTAAACATATTTTCTCTCAGAGAATGATTGACAGCTGGAACAGCCTTCCCCAACATGTTATTGCGGCAAAGGACGTGCTCTCATTTAAAATCGAATTAGTCCACTATTGGACAGCTCAGAGTTTTATATAATCGCAAGCTGCCTAACCCTTTGATAGCCATGCAAACCCTTGATGTGTGGCTGTATAGGTAAATACAGGTAAATACATAGTAAGTGTTTTTTTAATAGAAAGTGAATCACCAAAAGAAGCAGCATGTCTCATGGAGTGTTCAGTGGGCAAGCTGGGCCAGGCGCCCTTAGCTCAGCTCCTGTATCCAAGGTAATTAATATATGTAATTCCATTTTAAACCCGTAATATGTCTTGATATGAATTGGGCAATGGGCATTCCTATACCTAGTAGCCTATCACAAATGTTATTGTATCATATATGTTTGCTGGTATAGTGGTTCTCACAGTTAGCTCCAACGGTGTTAGAAATGAACTTTCTTGCCAGGCAAGCAAGTGCTTGCTGCCAGAGAATAAAGTAGACAGCAAACTTACCTACCCAGAGAAAACTCTAGCAGTTCTACTTCCTTTCACCCCGGCAGAGTGCTCCCTCTATTGCTTCCATACATAAGGGAGCTGGTTTGACCTTGGTTTGATTTCCTTGATTTGGTAATTGTAAATATATATATAGTCACTCTAAGACACTCTTGCTTTTACCTAAGTTGCACATTGAATTCAGTATGGACAGTAATCTAGGTTCAATGTGATTTGAAAAAAAAAGCCTGAACGAGTGACCATCATTTACAACTGAAATTCCCTGTAAAGTTAGTTTTTTAGTTTTGTTTATTAGGAGTTTCTTGCAGCAAGTAGTTGCCACCTACATTGATAGCAAGTAGCAAACTAACCACTGTAGATAACAAAGATGCTGCCTGCTACCTTAAATTCCAAATCCCTGCCTCCAGGGTTATGAATCCAGCTATGCTTTTATTGTCATTGACCACTAATGCGATATTGCAGAGGTGTGTTTATTTAAGTCACAACAACAATTCATAAACATGCGAATGCCAGCACTCCCGACACATCATTTCTAGTAATTGATGTGAAGCATTTAAACCGTTTTGGCAGCAACATGTTAAATGAATCTCTGGTGTTTTTGTCATATGTGACCCGCTCCAGCATAATACGGACTAAGTCGCAAGTCATTGTTTTGAGTAATGAGCACGCGCACACGTTAATGCTGAAAATGACCTACCTGGACAAAAATGAGATTTTTACAAAAATAAGTTCCTAAGTGCATATTTAATCCGGATATATAGGTTCAGATATCTCTAGATTATTATGGTCATTTTTAATTTTAAAAGAAATCCCTTTAGACCGGCCCCTGACCGCTTATCCCCGACTGGGATAAGCCGATAATCTCAAAAGCTGCATATTCCGGAATAAGTCGGTTTCCGATCTTCAAATTGCTGTAGAACGGTCAATTCTTTAGATATAGCCAAATATTATATATCATTTTAAAGGTAATTAAATGATCTATTCAGATATGCACATAACTCAATTTGTAGAATTTCCTACTTAATCCTGGTTTTGCTGGAGCGGGTCACATATGTAGAGTGAACTTTGAGCACAAAACAAACTATAAGTGTAGAATAACTTATGCGGCCAGTCGATCACAGCAGATTTTCTTCACAGGCAAAGCCCGCAGCAGTATTATGAAGGCTCGTATTTCACCAGAGCACTGACTTCATATAAAATTGCCTTCCTTACTTGTCATAGTGCCTCAGAAAACTGGCTGATATCCAATGGCGATAAACTGCAGTGATTGTCATAGAGAGTTTTATCTGCGCCCCTTCCCATAATTTAATTTTGTGTATGTATCCGGCTGCTTTTGCCGTGGTGTCCCTCCAAATTGCTGTCATGCCACAATATTGCTGATTCAACCAAAGGCAAGACTTGTATTGCTTTAAAAAATTAAAATTGGACATTTATATTGTTATATCAAGAGAATAATCCAACTAATACTTGTTTGTGAATGTAATTTGGTAATTAATACATGGAACCACTATGAATAAATATGTTATTTACAGAAGTAGTTACCATAACTGCATTTTCACTACAATCTTGCACTAATTTCTTGGCACTCCATTTGTGGTAAAAGTGAGATGTTGGTCAAGGAATTTATTATTGTGCTGCACAATGGCCAAACTCTTCTCCCGATGAGCTGTGATTCATAGTTGATACATAACAGTCTTACCTGCATTGTCACTCCCATTTAATTATGTTGATAAGTTATTTATTTGACTTCAGGTGGAAATAAGAGTCAAGTGTCAGAACTTACTGGATAAGGATGTATTATCGAAGTCTGACCCAATGTGTTGCTTGTACCAAAATGTTCAGGGCAGCTGGCGAGAGGTATGATGCAAAACATAATGAGACTTGTTTATTGCAATAAGTGTTAGTTTGCTGGTATAGTAGCTCCCAGTCTTGTGCAAAATAAAAATTTGAAAGTGCAACTTTAGCAGGTGGACAGCACCGTTGTGTGGTGTCATGGGAGCACAGAAGCCATGTTTGCTCATCTTTTCTGTTTATAAACAAAAGGTAATGCCTGATAACAAAAATATATAAGTACAAATACTATGTTTTATGCAATGAGTATCATATTATACTGTTTTTAGCTCATCTAACATAGTCAGATGCAGCTTGTAGAATCGCATGATTGTTCGTCCGTCCGTCCGTGCGTCAACAGTTACGGCACAAATCTTAACTGCACAACGTACGATCTTGATATTCAAGACGTCGGGGGGGAGCCGCATTAGTGTGTCGGGGGGGGGATCGCGAAAAGGACTCGGGATGTCGAATTTGGGGGTCAAGGGTTAAAGGTCAAGATGTGTCAATGGAGGGGGAATATTTTCCCCTTAACTTAAGGTATAGGAGGAAATACGGAATTGCGGCACAAATCTCAACGGCTCGACCTACGCTCTTAATATTTGATGTATAGTGTGATGGGGAGGAAACCCATCACCAGTGCGAAATTGGAGGTCACAGGTCAAAGGGCAGTGGGGGAAAGGTCAGATATCAGACATTTTCTGAGGACATGGTCTAACGGACCGAGTGCAAAATTTTTGTTTTTTTCAGCGCTGACCTACCATTTTTATCACTTTATTGAAAGGACCATGAAATCTACTTTCCGCTGACGTGCGAAGAGTAAGTGTCTGATAACCTTTTGACCCTCAAGAGGAGGGTTAAACATGGATTTGTTGACTGTTAACAAAGGACTGAACTGCTTTTGCTATTAAAGTCCCCTCCACCCGCCCCTCCCCCACCCTCCATCTACCCTCCACTCCCCACCCTCCCCCCACCACCACCACTACGCTCGCGCTCGACGCATATCCATGATAACGTTAATATAGCGAAGTCATTAAAGTTACACAGCTATATCTTTATTACTGTACTACCGGTATAGCAAAGCCTATCAATGCGGTGGCAGGAGGGCGCACTTGATTCGGTTGCCAGTGAGTTTATCAGAAGAATACCAGGCTACAGTACACGTCAGTTGAGCGCTGACGCTCTGCGACACTTGTTGAGTATTGTGTTTATGTGTGTAAACATGCCACGTCTGGTTGTGTACAGATTGGGCGGACAGAGAACATCCAGAATTCACTGTCACCACAGTTCGCTAAAACCTTCCTTGTGGACTACTACTTTGAGGAGGTTCAGAAGCTGAGATTTGCTGTGTACGATATCGATAACACTACAGCTACTGTTAGTGATGATGACTTTCTTGGACAAATGGAATGTACACTTGCCCAGGTTAGCTCCTTTCAAATTTACAGCCACTCTTAAGAAATAGCTATGTTCTCTTAGATGACTACTATTTACATGTGATCTAGTTTCACGACAAATGTTTACTAAAATGTATAATATAATAACGATATGTGTTGTAAACAAAGGTGCAACTAAATTGAATAAATTACTGCATGATAATATGTATGTAATATTGTGTGTATATATTGAATGTGTGATGTTAGTATATTTTATGTTTTTTTTTCTTTTAGGTTGTAGCAAATACTCCATATACAAAACAATTGCTACTTGAGAAGGGTCAGAAAGCTGGAAATGGGCAGATAACTGTAAGTTAATTGTGTTAAATAAAATTGACAATACAATGTCTTTTGTACGTATGATTATTAAATACTAGATATGTCCAAAAAACTACATTGCTTAACCAATGAATTTGTTACATGGTAGTTGCTTGTGTGTACATTTAGAGATAACCACAGTAAAAAAAATATATTAAGCTAATTTGTAACATACTATCTAGTGAGTTCTCAAAAGGTATGTTCTTATTAGCAAAGAAAAATGTCTTTGCATTATTTTGCATCTAGGCGTCAGCTGAAGAGATGTCTGCTAGCAAAGAATGCCTGATTCTTCATTTTCGTGCAACAGATTTGGACAAAAAGGTTGGAATAATTTGATGTCTATTACTTGCTAACAGACTGGATATATGTATGAAGTTATATTAGTGCAATCACCGAGCCTTCTAGAATAATTTTATTACATAGATTATTTGATAATAAGTATTGATCACGTGGAATGATCCACATATGACAATGTGACAAATACATTTACAGGGCATATGCTAACAGCGTTCACTTCTCACATTCTTATATTGTAAATCTAATGTATATATGATTAGCGGCTAAACTATTTGTGAACCTATATCATTTGGCTTTTGTTGATTAAAATGTCTTTTGATGTGTTTTTATTTTTGTGCTCATGTTTCTAATGGTGCGTATTAGTATCCCTATTTTAATTACATTGACACTGAGTAGTGTGGGTATATCTTGAGGTTTTCCTGCTTCCAGGACTTTTTTGGCAAGTCTGATCCATTCTTAGAATTCTATAAGCAGACTACATGGGGAAGTTGGGATCTTGTACATCGGACTGAGGTATGTAAAACACATCTACATGTACATCATTGATTTATACATTTGTTTAATTTTTGGCAGGATTTCTTTGGCAAATCTGATCCATTCCTGGAAATTCAAAAACAGTCTCCAGATGAAAATTGGCACACTGTACATCGGACAGAGGTGATAATGTGCCTGCCATATTATAAGAGACTTGTGTGCACAATCCTCTCTCTACTTAAATTCATTTTCCTTGTATAAATGAGTGTCTTACCTACCACAGGAAAAAACAATAGTATGTAATATTAACAAATGAATATGTCTATAGGACTCTTTTTTTAACAATTTAGTTGTTCAGTTTCATTATTCTGTGACTTACAGGTTTCAGCTACCAGGTTACTGTTACTGAATAATATTATTACTGTGACTGTAACAAACTTATTTGTATTTTGTTACTGTAGCAAAATTCTGTTTTCCAATTCCTGTTCCATTACCTGTTCATAATTGTGTAGTGTTACCAAATTATGTGAATATATTATTCATTAAATTTATTATGCCATGTACTTTACTGTGTTTTGTGCCCATGTATTACTGCATTCTGTAACCCTGTGACTATAATTGTATTCTGTAGCTTTGTGCCTATCACTATACATTCTGTAACCTTTGTTCTTTAACCTGTGACTAATGCTATATTTTGTTGCCTCAGGATTATCACTTTTCCATGATGACCCCGTGACTGCATGTTGCTTTCTGAATTTGACATATTTGATGTGTTTTCCAGTTTATCAAGAATACTCTCCATCCCACGTGGAAGAAATTCCAGATAAATATGGCAACACTGTGCAGTGGAGAACCAAACAGGCCCTTAAAGGTATGAGATGTGCACACGTTAAATAAGTTTATATTTACACATAAGAGTTTGCAAAGTATAAAGAGCATGATGCGGGAAAAATGCCCCTAAACTATTTCGTTGTTGCCGTTGGTTGTATTTTTACTCTATGCTTATTTCATAGTATATTGTAACACCATTTAATATATTTGAGATTATTAACTTCATCAGATTTCCTGATAAAATAAGAGTAAATTTATTTTATGATAAATCCAACACCAGATTAAATTTCTGGCTCTTATCAGCTACTGCCACCTGGTGACAAGCTCAAACAACTACATTCGGCTTGTCAACTCGACTAGTTGATTCCACCAGAAGTAGATAATAGGGAAGGGGTGTGACTTCAATAAACAAGGGAAATTTGTCATTTACTAGCCTTAGAATAGTTATACCTACGATTTACTACGCGTAACTCAACCAACTTGAGCTCAAATCGTACACAGTACATTCGTCTAGCATTGTGCGAAATCGTTTCCTCGTATACACCCGCAATCCGGAGATACAGACTAAAACGTATGACACGATTCTCCATTCTGTTGCCAGCAAACCGAATTTATAACCCGCCTAACTTGAAACAATAGGCAGCTACTAACGACTCTTGCGCACTCTTGTGCCCTTGGCGATGCGGTGTGGCTCGCTGGGAGATTGGAGCTGGAGCTGCTGCTGATTGCGGTGGGCGTGCGTGCGTGGGGGGCATACCAGCTGTAAATAGGTCAAAGATTAGCTTGTCGAGTGTTGCGTCGATGTCCAATCTCCCAGCGAGCCACACCGCATCGCCGAGGGCACAAGAGTGCGCAGGAGTCGTTAGTAGCTGCCTATTGTTTCAAGTTAGGCAGGTTATGGATTCGGTTTGCTGGCAACACAATGGAGAATCGTGTCATACGTTTTAGTCTATCTCCGGATTGTGGGTGTATACGAGGAAACGATTTCGCACAATGCTAGGCGAATGTACTGTGTACGATTTGAGCTCAAGTTGGTTGAGTTACGCGTAGTAAATCGTAGGTATTTTAAGGCTCATAAATAACGAATTTCCCATGTTTATTGAAGTCACACTCCTTCCGTATTATCTACTTCTGTTTCCACGGATGTATAATAAAATAAATTCAATCTCATAGCATTTAACTTGAAAAAAAATTGTGGACACAAAATGAAAGTAGTGTCTAATGGTCAGAAACGTCTGGAAATTACTGACAAGTGCAAAACATTTTCTACACTTAATTAATTGATAGTAATTTGTTATGCTCTTTTCCTCCAAATTGTGGCAGGATACCAATTCTAAATTGGTAAAAAAAAAACTTGTCCGTTTCTGAAATAAAGCTACCCACAGATGATCCTTTACCATTGTGGCGAACAACTATCAATTCACACACTATAAGTAATTGAAATTGACTGCAACCACTGGAAAAAAAAACAAAAAAAACATGCTGTTCTTGTTAACGCATACATGCCTTTTGTGCAGCCAATCACTGCATAAATATTTGAACATTCTGCTTAAGTGTGTGTGCGTGCGTACGTGGGTGTTGTGTGTGTGTGTGCACGCTTATCACCTGTCTCTGTAGCTATATTTTGCAGTGATCAGGACCAACACAGTCTCATAGATTGTACCAAGAGCAGATAAAGAAGGTCTTCTTTATCTGCTCTTGATTGTACATAGCTGGGTTTTCTCTGCAGGTACTGTGCCACGACTACGATGATGATGGCAGTCATGACCTAATCGGAGAGTTCAAAACGACAGCGGCAGAGATGGAGCAAGCCGCACAGAAGCAGGTGCAGTGGGAATGCATCAACGAGAAGAAGAAGGCGAAGAAGAGAAACTACAAGAACTCTGGTGTCATCTACCTTACATCTTGTCAGGTATGAGCATTTGAGGTTGAGGCAGCTGTCATTCTTCCAGATAGCTAGTATCTGTAGAGTACAATTTGAATGTGGTTTATAGGTAGCAAGTTATTACAAATGTAATGTAATGTAATCACCAATGTGGTGTTGAACATTTTTCTTGCATTTGAGATGCGTAGCAAGATTTGCTTTGCGTTTTTGTTTACAGTCTGTTTCCACCTAATCTTTCAGAAAGTAAGAGAGTACTCCTTCCTGGATTTCATTTTTGGTGGCTTGCAGATGAATTTTACGGTAAGTCTTTTTGAATTTAAAAATAATAAAACAGAACCTACAAGTTTACAACTACAAATATATTGTTTATAAGTAAGTAGCGCTGAGAGGGTCTATGTCTCCCAGGGTACTGCCAGAACGTACCCTGGTCACTATCTGATATGGTTAGGGTTAGAGTTAGGGTTAGGGTTAG
>NW_014577674.1:74549-79956 GCF_000485595.1 Priapulus caudatus
GGACCGAGTGCAAAACTTTTTGTTTCAGCGCTGACCTACCATTTTTATCACTTTATTGAAAGGATCGTGAAATCTACTTTCCGTACGAAGAGTAAGTGTCTGATAACTTTTTGACCCTCAAGAGGAGGGTTAAACATGGATTTGTTGACTGTTAACAAAGGACTGAACTGCTTTTGCTATTAGAGCCCCCTCCACCCGCCCCTTCCCCTCCTCCTCCCTCACCACCACCTCTACGCTCGCGCTCGACGCATATCCATATAATGTCTACATAGATAACATGTTAATATATAGCGAAGTCATTAAAGTTACACAGCTGTACCAGTAGGTATAGCAAATTAAGCCTATCAGTATCATAGATTTTAGATTTGTATTAGTAGTATCCTAGATATATGCTCTGAGCGCGAACGCAGTGGCAGGAGGGCGCACTTGATTCGGTTGCCAGTGAGTTTATCAGAAGAATACCTGGCTACAGTACACGTCAGTTGAGCGCTGTCGCTCTGCGGCACTTGTTATATGAGAATATTCTTACAGTGCGAAATTATCAAAATGTTCCATTAATATCTGTAAATAATTGTGCATTTTATATAATCTGGTTGCAGCGACCCTCAACAATCATCCTCGAGTTAGCAACATGGCGTTGATATATCGGAAGTTATTTATAGATGTGATTGTTGCAATTGACTCAACTTCATCCCCGAGTTACGATACCAGTTCCAATATCGAATCCACAGAAGCCAATTACTATGTCGTCGCTATGAGTTAAATATGTTTCTTGTATGCATGTTAGCTCAAATCATTTTTACAAATCTCGTTTTCTAGCATTAGGCCTACTCAATACTAGGCCACGTAGCCCTAGACTTTTCAGAGCAGCCCCAGCATAGCATGGTAACCCGTGCTTCGTATACTAAAGCAATCGTACCTAGAGCCAAATAAACCTACCGGTATGCTAATATTTACGTATAATACAATACGTGTGAATGATATTACGATTATTGAACATATATTATTGATAAAAGCATTGAACATATTTTATTTCGCTAGAACCTCGGAATCGGTCACACCTATGTGTATTCAAGAATAAAATCATCGGAAGATAAAGTGTATTTGATATAAGCAATTTTATAAATAAACACATGCTGCACGTTGCATAGCAAATACGTATACGTTTCCGTGTACCCCACACACTTGTTCCTTCTTGTTTAATACTTGAATAAAATATTTACAATATAATTATTAACTTAAGCACGAGTAAGGCTCGTAGGGTCTATGCCCCCCAGGTATACCGGAACGTACCCTGGTGGCTATTTGATATGGTTAGGGTTAGGGTTCGGGTTGGGGTTAGGGAGTAGGCGTAGGCGACTCCCTAGACTCGTTAGTGGAGTAGGCGAGGTACGGTCCGGCATATTAGATAGTACCAGGGTACGGTCCGGCATATTAGATAGTACCAGGGTACGTTCCGGCAGTACCCTGGGGGACATAGATCCTCTCAGCGTCAGTTTAATTCATAAAGTTCTGTTGTTAAAGATACTAGTTTTTGCCTAGAACAAATCAATTGAGGCTAACGTAACATGCAGCTTCAATTGAATATGGTATGCTAAATCATGTCTGTTTGCATGTTTGTGTGGTATTGTATTTTTTGGGGGGTTGGAATGTTCAGGCCAAGCAGAATATTCTATACTTACATCATTTGATGTTGCATTTAATTGAGGCCGTATATAATCACGTAACATGTTGGCACATATTTCTAGAACCTGTAGTAAAGCATATATGCACTATCCATGTATAGGTCATGAGTGTGAAGTCATATAAAATGTGGGTAGAACCACGTATGTAGCCATAATGTACCCTATGTGCAATTGTGTGTGGACCAGGTATTGAAGGTGTGCTGCAAGCATACAGGAACTGTATCCGGCAGGTGCGGCTCTATGGTCCAACAAACATCGCGCCTATCATTCTCCATGCAGCCAAGTTTGCAGCTGCTGTCCAGACACAACCAACAGCTAGCGTAAGTACATGACAAATGAGCATAATCTACATCTTATAGCCAGTATGTGTGACATAGCTATGTAGAGCTTATAATGCTAATAAAATTACACTTGCTGAAATTGTTAGTATTAACGTTATAAAATCGGTACTTTTAACTACAGTAAGTAACCACGGGCTGTGCCTTTCTTTTGCAGCAATACTTTGTTCTGCTCATTCTATCCGATGGAGTGATTACGGACATGAATGATACACGCAATGCCATCGTCTATGCCTCCAGTCTGCCGCTGTCCATCATCATTGTCGGTGTAGGCAATGCTGATTTCACCGACATGAACACGCTAGATGGTGACGATGGCATCTTGAGAACAACCAGTGGTCAGCCAGTACTCAGAGACATAGTCCAGTTCGTTCCCTACAGAAAGTATTCTTCGGTGAGTGTAATTTCAACATATACGTAAGCATATTCCCCTAGATCAGTGGTTCTTAACCTTTTATGAGTTGTGGACCCCTTTGAGAATCTGGTGAAAGCTACAGACCCCTCTCCAGAAAAATGCAAATAAGCACATAAACACAAAATTTTGCATGCGCCTGGTTCACGGACCCTCTGAGGGGGTCCATGGACTACAGGTTAAGAACCCCGGCCCTAGATGGTACTATATAAAAGTCGTTGAACATGCAGAAATGTGATATGTGTAAAGCCCTGTCTACACTAGTAAACTTTAGTTTGCAAACTCGAGCAAACTCCGAGTTTGTTAAAGTTTGGAGAAGTTTGTGGAGCCTGTCTACACTATGGTACTGACTACACTACACTACTGGTACTGACTGTGAATTCCAATGTTCAATGTCCAATGTTTGTCTATCTGCAGGATCACATGACTACAAACTGTCATTTGATTGGCTGAGTTATTCCAAACCTCAGCAAACTCGAGCAAACTAGTTTGTCAAGAAGGTGCACGGCCTAACTTCTGCAAACTTCTGCAAACTTCTGCAAACTAGTTTGCCGAAGTTTGTCAACTGGTCTACACTGGCAAACTTTGGAAAACTTTTCTTGCCAAACTCGAAGTTTGCTCGAGTTTGCAAACTAAAGTTTGCTAGTGTAGACAGGGCTTAAAGCATTTGTAAATTGCTAATGCCAAAATAAGTTTGCATAGCTATCACAATTTTTCGTTCACATTGCAGAATGTTGTAATTTCTCACCAAAATTATTTTTCATCCATTTAATATGCTCTAATACATAAGTGAATGCCTAGTGGTTCTTCTTAATTTTCATGTTTTCTCCACTTCCAGAATGCAGCATTTCTAGCAAAAGAAGTTCTTGCAGAAGTACCCAATCAAGTCGCTGGTTACTACAAGATGAAAGGTATTGTTCCTATGACACCTCCCCCAGCTCAACAGCAACCAGCAGGCTAAGACTGGTCTATAGTCGTAAAGACTTCGATTCAGATACGGGGAACAAGTAAATATTTTATTACGTTAATGTAAATTATACTTACGTGAGAATGTGTATTTACTTTTAAAGTAGCCATGTAATACAATCTTAAATGATTATATGCTTAATTTGACTAGGGGGGAAATGCATAGTCATGCAAAAATAGACAATTCTGATAGTTTCATAATGATAATATCATGATTTCATTACCATATCATAAAAAAACACTAGTAGTATTTTAATCTTTTTGAATATTGGCAATTCAAAAAAGTTTTAATGATAGCCGCGTTCACACGTAGCAAGAAATTTGGTATTTAGCGTTCACACGAGGCAAAATGCGCGGTCCAAGAAATACGGAATCTAAATAGATTCAGTATTTGTTGAAATACGCGGCTTCCCAGATGCCGAATTACTTGCCGTGCTTGAGAAATTCCGAATCTCTTGGACCGCTTATTTCTCTTGTGTGAACGCTAAATACCGAATTTCTGAAGCCGCGTATTTTATAGACTGGTCCGCGCTCGACAGTTCCACTCGCGTAACGTGTAACGCGAGTGGAACTGTCGAGCGCGGACCAGTCTACGTATTTTATCGGCAGTTGCTGTACAATGATTGTTTATTTCGCATTGTTCGCTTGATTGTTTGCTTGGATGCATTGTTTTTTTTTATTGTACTAAAGCAGCTCGCAGCTCGCAAATACGGCATTTCTGAAGCCGCGAATCAGCGTGTGAATGCTCGGTTGCGAATTTGTCTCAGATTCGGTATTTTGCAAATACCGTATTTCATAAATACGGAGTCTCGTGTGAACGCAGCTGATGTTTACTATGATTGAAATGCATTGTTTGTAATTATCTCATAATTTTAAAGCTAGTAAATCTTATAGATATACATGGTCACAGCCTTTCCAAGCTGTGTCTATGTTCCTGCTGTCGCATACATTTTCTATAATTAGTTTATAGGACTAAGAATAGTTTTAATAGTTTATAGTAGTAATAATTCTATTGCCAACTAGAGTTAGTTGGTAGAGTATAAATTATGGAGTATTTATAGAAGTAGTTCATCTCTGTTCCATTTATAGATGTTTCATGATTAGTTGACTTAGAAAAGCATAGTAGAAGTCTAAATAGTATGTTTACTGCCATTTATATGTATATAGTTACACGGTATATAATTTCTTTAATGGGAAAAATTGCAACTATTAAAGGTAATATCATTTCTATACATTATAACAAGAGCTAATAAATAGGTATTTATTAGCTCTTGATTATAATTATCTTTATCAAAAATGGCGTATGTGTATACAATGTATTTGATATATTTACTTATATACATACGTATATATATATATATTCGTTAGATCATGTATTATATCCTAATGAGTGTGATCACTTATTTGTATTCAACCTATATAAGAGAGCATGTTTTACACAGAAAGACTTTTTAACTCAGCTGACGAAGTCCGATGCAGCTTGTAGAATCGCATGATTGTATGTCCGTTCGTCCGTCCGTGCGGTCGTCCGTGCGTGCGTCCGTCAACAGTTGGGCACAAATCTTAACCGCTCGACGTACGGTCTTGATATTTGGGACGTCGGGAGGGATCGCGAAAAGGACTCGGGATGTCGAATTTTGGGGTCAAGGGTCAAAGGTCAAGATTTGTCAATGGAGGGGGAATATTTCCCCTTTAACTTAAGGTATGAGGAAATACGGAATTGCGGCACATATCTCAACGGCTTGACCTACGCTCTTAATATTTGATGTATAGTTTGATGGGGAAGAAACCCATCACCAGCGCGAAATTGGAGGTTACAGGTCAAAGGGCAGTGGGGGAAAGGTCAGATATCAGACATTTTCTGAGGACATGGTCTAACGGATCGAGTGCAAAACTTTTTTGTTTCAGCGGTGACCTACCGTTTTTATCACTTTGTTGAAAGGACTATGAAATATATTTTCTGCTGACGTGCGAAGAGTAAGTGTCTGATAACCCTTTGACCCTCA
>NW_014577674.1:80583-84800 GCF_000485595.1 Priapulus caudatus
CTCTCTCTCTCTCTCTCTCTCTCTCTCTCTCTCTCTCTCTCTCTCTCATGCACACATCTATCTCTGTACCAGTGACAATACATAGTTGAATTGCAAAAACACTGATAATTCGTTTAAAATATATCAGTTACTATATATTTTTATACAAAACTACATATAAAAAATAAAAAGCATCGAGCCACTGGATGGATTGCATTCCGCAGGGAGCGTAACGCAAGTTAACGTTAGCGGGCCAAGCAGACTTTATATCTCCATGATAATACACTTCGATACTGAATTACTCGAGAACACAAGATCACATGTATAATTTCTCTTTATCAGGCTGCACATCCCGCCTGCCAGAACTGCACAAGTAAGGCTCGTAGGGTCTATGTCCCCCTGACCACTGTTTGACCTGGCTCGTTTAGCTATTTCTGACTAACCCTAACCCTAACCCTAACCCTATATATATATTATATTATATATATATATATATATATATATATTAGTCAGAAATAGCTAAACGAGCCAGGTTAAACAGAGGTCAGGGGGACATAGACCTTATCTGCACGCATCTTGTTTGGCATATAACTTGCTGTGTGATTAGGTGTAGGGATTCGTGACTTGCATATTGCGCGGTCCTGATTGATTGTGCGAGCGTAGCCACACAATTTACACGACATTTGACCATTAATTGCACATATGAAATATCTATAACATATACCAAAGTTAAAAGGGCGGCTATCTCTACTCTGAAAACTTCGCGGGGTATTACTAAACAGTTACAAACAATACGTCGTACAACGTCGGCGTTTAAACGTGTTAAGCATCAACATCAGTAGACATTCGCTTAGCTATTATGTTCTGAATGTGAGATTTCACTTTCTTCCACAGTATCGTCAAAAATTACTTGGTCTCCATGCTGTTTGTAATAATGGAGGCGCTATTGTTCCCTCATTTATAAACCAGCTGTGTATGTGTTGATGCCTGGAAGGTTAGACACTGTATGTTTTTCATTCTAATGCCGAATGTAATTTGAAAACAATTGTATATAACCAGTCTATTTAGACAGGCGCTTAAATTGTATATTTTATATGCGTCATACATGAGTCATAAATATAAATGCTATCCGTGATTAAAAAAAAATCAGTGCACATATAACAATACTAATATCGCCACTGCATTAGCTATCTGGATATATGGTTTCATAGATTTAGGTATTTCACGTATGCACACAGTTTACTTGTTTTCACATTCCATGAACAATTCGTGGTTTAGGTGTTGCGAAAACCCTACTGACACCACAATAGACAATTTGACAAGCTTGCCCCTTATTATAAACGATGTATATAAGTATATACGTATATATATATATATATATATATATATATATATATATATATATATATATATATATATATATATATATATATATTATGTGGAGCGATATAGACTGGGGCGGTAAAGAGCAGACACGCAAAGCAGACGAGCCGGCCAAAGACGAGTCACTGTATTTCTGGTACTGCCTCGACTGGAACCACGTGACCGCTCCTGATCCGCTCACGAACGCATGTCGATTGCTGACGTCACGAGTCGTCCCCATCGCGCCCATAGACGTATATAATAACCATCTCACATTAATGCCAACAATTATTAAAATATATTTGATAATACTAGCAATAATAGTTATCTACGTCTATGATTGCGTTGTCGATCAGAGCTGCGATATTCGAACGTCCTTCAGGTCGTCCGCGTTGTCGTTGGGCGTCTTTACGTAGTAGGTGGTGAGCATGCCGCGCCCTTTCACGTTGATCAGTCCACGGCACACGCACTCGTAGTCGTGTGCCTGCAGCACGTCTGCCGTATTCGCTGTCACCTGTAATGACATGGCGAGAAAAGGCCCTGTGTATAAACGCATACACACACGCACAAATACAGATACAGATACAGACACAATGATTCTCTGCCCTGGAGGTCTGCCGAGGATGAGATTATGTTGCACTCTGCCGGACAGTGTCTACTCACTCACTCACTCACTCACTCAATTAATCAATCACACACGCACGCACGCACGCACACACACACACACACGTACGCACGCACGCACTCACTCACTCACTCACTCACTCACTCACTCACTCAACTACCCACTCACTCACTAAATCAATCTCCCTCTCTCACACACACACACACACACACACACACACACACACACACACACACACACACACACACACACACACACACACACACACACACACACACATGCTCGCGCATGCACGTTCACACGCACGCACGCACGCATACACTTATGCACTCACTCACCGTGCTCTTCGGAAACTTAAATCGCCACCGTGATTCACACTGATCATGTAACTCTATTCGATCTTGAAGTTTCTTTCTATACGCGATGCAAATTAAAAGACGCCGACATTGCCGACACTATTCGCCGTAGCAGCCGTCGTTCACCGTACAACGCACCTGTAGTCTGCCGACAGTGCCGTGACTGTCCATGCGGCTCGACAGATTCACCGTGTTTCCCCAAATGTCGTACTGTGGCTTCTGCGCGCCAACGACTCCCGCTATCACTTCTCCGTGGCTCATTCCTGCACACGTATCGCACGTGGTGAGTAGTATTATCACATCTGCACTTCGATTACAAATGAAAGCTGATGACAAAGTACGTGAAAGCGCGCAATAAAAGTGGATGACCAGGTACGTGAAACTGCGCAGACGTAGATACAGAACAAAGAGACAATCTCTAGGCAGACAAGCTTACTTAGCAACGCAAATACGTATGAGTTCATGATGTCAGCTACAATCTTTTGATATGACATGCACCTAATATGGTCAGGAGTGAATAATAATAGATCTATTAGATCGATTAGATCTAGCTAAAAGGCTACAATGTTATCGTATATATACTTACCCATGCGCAGTTTGAAATCGTTGAACGAGTCTTTATTAAATTGATTCAAAACTGATATCATCGCAAAAGCAAATTCCAACATCACAATCACATGGTGATCAGAATCCTGGAAAAAAATAACCAAGTTGTTTAAAAACAAGCGCGTTTTTAACAGTCCCTGACACATACAGAGACTGAGACAATCAAAGGTGGCACGTTAAGGTGTAACGGATGAAATATCATGTTGGCAAACATATATATAGACACTCGCGCAATTAAACTATGGTCGACTGATCATCGACGTCCTGGATAAGGTGCCAATATTCATCACGCATATACTATATAAAAAAATTACTTGCTTTGGGTTCAGAGATCTACGTCTAGTGGGTGCTACAGTCGGTTACGAGTGTATCTATGTTACAAACTGAGAACGAAACCCCCCAATCTCTAACCTGCTGGGTATTCTCCTGTCCTGGAACTAAGCCCGCTGCTGCCATGTAGGTGCTGCCTATTGTCTTTATCTTTTCTACACCGCAAAACTTCGGTTTCAGTAATAACTGCAACGAATTGCCAACAAATACACCACATAAAAATATCAATCCTACACCACAAGGACAACAATGAATTTACTTAACCGGTTATCGTGTATTGCATGTTTATGCAAGAGATTCCTACCTTGTCGAAGTCATAAATAATCTCATTCAGAACTCTAAGGCATTCCAAACCATCCTTTGTGATCGCGTTTTGCATGTAGAATTCCTTAAAGAAATTCGGTATGGATGCAAACAACACAGTTGCACTCTTATACTGCTGATGGTATAGCTCCTGAAAAATGATCAATCAATAACTAATTAGAAACATAGTAATAAATAGTGAGGCTGCGCCTGGCAGATGTATTGATCCACCTACAGATTTACCGCACTACCAAAGGCGCATTACCAATGCGCGTGGCCTGGTCTGGTTTTCGTGCTTGCTATAAGCTACGTCTACACGACGAACCTTAACTCGAGTTAGCTTAACCTCGCCAGTCGATCGAGGTTAAGCTAACTCGAGTTACCTTAACTCGAGTTAAGGCCCGTGTAGACGCTTAACTCGAGTTAGCTTAACCTCCACGATAGGTGGCAGCACTAGTACGATGTACGTACACACGCACGCACGCACGCGTACTTGCACACGTACGCACACACTCATGCACGCACGTGTACGTGCACACGCACGCACGCACGCCTACGTGCAAATGCACACGCGCGCACGCACGAACGTGTACCTGCACACGCGCGCACGCGCGCACGCACGCACACACGAACGTGTACCTGCACACGCATGCACG